>NC_081353.1:21434678-21743217 GCF_029784015.1 Lycium ferocissimum | reverse complement strand
TTTCGTCAGATAATGTGTTGTCAAGGTTGGCTAGTCTATGTATATTATTATACCAATGTATATGTCGGAAAAAAAATGGTGCGATTCATATGGCCCACTTAGTAATAAAAGTAATATGGCAGACAAGGGGTGCTCGGTACAAGTATCGGGTACTCGTCACGGCCCGAGTTGGGTCGTGACATGCCTACTTCTGTACGGTTGTGTTTGTATATGTCTTGTTAGGGCGATTCCATTTGCTGCGACAGCCTTGTCGGCCCGCATATGTATATATGTTGTTTCGTTGGCCCTGTGTGGCCTTTGTTGGTATTTTCTGTACGCATGGTTATTTTGGATAGTCCGTAAAAATAGAAACTCACGAAATTTTTTACGAAATTATATAAATTTGCAACTCGACGTTTCGGCTTCTGTTATATTCCCGTATGTGTTCGATATTATCAGATTAGTGCGTTTGGGTGCCCAGATCGGGCACTAGTCACGGCCTACGGGGTTGGGTCGTGATAGAAGTGGTATCAGAGCGGTTTGTCCTCGTAGTGTCCAAAAAATCGTGTCTAGTGAGCCCGTTTACCGGGGTTTTGGCCCCGCTTTCATAAAGGGAGGCTGGGGACTTTTATGAGGGTTATTTTCCTTCGATCTTAGAGGGCGTTAGAGCTTTTTAGTAGGATGATTTTTTTCACAAAATGTTTTTTTTTCACGATGCCTCCGGGGAAGGTACCGCCGGAAGGACCCCAACGGTTTTTGGCGAGCCCAAAAAACCGGTGACCGGGGCTCGTCCCCAGGAGGGGGGGATTTTGGGCCCCCAAAACGGCTGGTTCTACTATGCCACCAAGCGGGGGGGTTTGGGGAGCACCCCGGGGGCCCCGGAAAACGGGGCGGCCCCACGGCCCCCCGGGGCACTCCCTTAGTCCCTGGGGTTCCCCGGGGGGGCGGAGAGGGGACCACGAGAGGGGGCAGGTTGTTGACCGATTGGTAGCAAGGGGGCCCCGGACATGATGATCGTGCGGACGGGGCGGGGGTTCGAGGGCCCGTGATTTTCGCCCGGGCCCCCCGAGTTTTTGGGGCCCGCCCGCGGGGAAAACCCTTATGAGTTCATCCGGTGGGGGCCCCTTTCGTTTGATTAGTCCCGGGGGAGACGAGTCGTTGAGATGGCGTCATCCCGGTTGCCGATGTAAAAAACAACGGTAGAGTCGTGGATTTTCCCCCAAAAGGTTTGGGGGTGCCCCTGGCCGGGGGCGAGTTTAAAAAGGGGCCCGGCCCTTTTTTTGCCCCCTGGGGGCGAGCCGGGGGTAGACCGTTTTGCTTGACGGGCGGGGCGGGGCCCTTGGGGTACCAGAGTTTGACCCGGGGAGGGATACGTCGCATATGTAGCTAGAAGGGCCGATGGGAATGCAGGAATGGGGGCCCGGATGGGGGATTGGATGGGCCGGTGTTGCCCTTTTGGTTTCGCCGGTGGGGCCCCGCCCAGGCATGGAGGAAAACCCCGGGGCGCCACCGATGATTTGGGGACGGGGGGTCACCGGGGGCCGTCATCCGGGTATTGGGGGATTTTCAAAAGGCAGGGGGGCCCCAAAAAGGGGGGGGATATCCCCCCCGGCCCCCGGGATCACACCCCCCCCGGTTCCCGTGGGGTTTCGGGGGGCGGAGGGGGAGGGGGTCGCCCCCCCGGGGGCTACGAGCTTGGGGTCGGGACGGAGGCTCGAGCCGGGCGGGGCCGCCTTGCCCCGGGGTCCCCGGGCGGGGGGCGCCACCCGGGGAGTGCCGTTAGCGAGGGGTGCTTGTTTTGCTTGGGGCCGGCGGCCAGCGGAAGGAGTGCCCGGTTTTTGGGAACCCGGGGGGGGCCCCCCCCGGGGTGGTTTCGGTTCATCCTTTCGCGCCCAGCCCCCACGGGGGGGGGGTTTCCCCGGCACCGGGGATTTCGGGTGGGAGGGCCGGGGCCTTCGGTTTAAAACGGCCCTTTTTAAACCCCCCTATATGCGTTGGCCGAAGGGGGAGCAAGGGCGCCCCGACGCGGCTACGGTATATGAATCCTTACTACAAGACGTACGTTGTTATGTATGTATATTCTTTGTATGGTTGATATCTAATAGCCGTAAGCGTAAATTTGAGGACCGATAATCGAGTATTCATAAACTAAGATGATTAAGTTATGTTTACCATTATAGTGAATCCGGAAGTCGAGGATGGAAGGTAATCGTATTCGTAAGTGAAACGTGAACGGGGGGGGGATCGAGAAGGGAAAAACGAAAAATTGTATTGTGAGAACGTTTTGAAAAGCGTTAAGACTTCAATTTACTCCGAGATGGGGTCTTGAAGGTCATGCGGTGACACGAGCGCTATCGGACTAATATTAAAGCACCGTATTTCATCGTAATTCCGAGGTTAAGCGTGCTAGAGTGAGAGAAATATTGGGATGGGTGACCCGGGGAAGTTTTACGAAAATCTCACAAATTCAAACGAAAGAGGCAATGAGAAGCTAGAATAATCCAAAGGAAGTTAGAGTGTGCGGAGTGGGTCGGAATCTTAAGTGGTCATGTAGAACGAGGCAGATTAGACCGGTAAAGAGGAAGAAGATGTAACACGATTTTGGAATTGGGGTGAGTTCGAATAGTGTTTGGAGATATTTTGTAAGTGAGACGATAGCGACTGTATGTCTGTGTATGTGTGTAATGTCTCATACCTGGTTTTATTAGCAGATATGTGTATTCCGGCAACCAACGTGGCGGTATAAGGAAGACAATAATTGGACAGAGTGACAAAGCTCAAATGGGCAACAGTGTATAGATGGCACAAATATTATAAGGCAAGCTAATGTTGTGGTTATTACAAGTTAAGTTTGGGCAGTTCGAATGCAACGATATGTGGAAAAGGGAAGAAAGTGAGTAGATGGAAGGTCAGGGAATCGGAACGTCAGGATCAAAGTACCGTTTACTTGGAATGGGAAATGTGGACTAGGGCAAATGATCAGGTAATGATATAAGCACACCCCTAAAGGGGGGGAGATGAGGAACAGATGGAAAAGAAGTATCCTCACTTATTTTCAGAGCCTACGGGTAATCCAAATTCTTTACTTGACTATTTTATTTGATAAATTGTTTGATAAATGAATGTATGGTTGTGATAGTTGAAAAGGAAACTCCCCAAATGATTTGTATGACAGAGTAAGGTTAATCTAACATTCGAGGACGAATGTTCTTAAGGGGGGGAGGATGTTAGAACCCGTATTTTTATACATTGGAACAATCCGGATTAATTATGACAAGTTAAAGACAAAACTATTTCGGGATACAAAGTCGGTATTTTTGACCTTTGATTTTATTTTGAGATATAAGTTGTGCATGAATTTGTTGGTATGGAACAATTAGGAAAATTTGGGACCAAAAGTGATAAAATTGGAAGTTGGAAAAGTCATCCAATTCCATGTTGTGGCCGTGTATAGTGGGTGTTGGCCCATACCAATTTTGTGTCAACTTTTAATTGGAACAACTCATTAATGTGGGCCAAGGGAAAATTGTACAATTCATTTAAGTGGTAAAAGATGACCACTACTTCATCTCACCTCATTCAACACTTAGAAAATATCAAGAAGTGGAAGACTCCCTCCATTGAAGCTCTCGGCCAGCAGCTCCAAAAATCCACTCCCATTTCTTGTCCTTCTAAAATTATTTTGTTGATGTAAACCCACTATATTGAGGTCCCTAAGTAGCGTGGAAGCGACGTTGGAGTGATCAACCCATTATTTTTCATCTTTTGGAAACCCTAGCTATTGGGAAATTGAAGAGAAAAGGTAAGATTTGATTATGTTTTGTATGTTATAAAGGTTGTATGCTTGTTTTAGTATGTTATAATGGAGGAAAATCATGAAATATGGAATGTTGGAAGTGAGTTGTGGGTGTGGTGTTCTAGCCGTGTAGTGTGTGTGTGTGTTGTGTTGTATTGAAGTGATGAATTAATGTTTAGTTAGTATATTATGATCATTGTAAGGTGAAGAACGATGGAAAATCATCCATATATGTATATGTATAGTGTTGGTCGAAATGGGTCATATTATATGACAATGAACGAATCGATATCGCTTAATGTTTTAGTCGTCGTCGCTATGAATTCTATGTTGGAAATGAATGTTTATTGACTCAAATTGATGTTGTAAATGTTGCGGACTGATTTGGAGGCTATTGTATATTTAACGTAATTGGTATATGGATGAGATAGCATTGTTAGAATAAATTGTGGATACAAATCATGGTTTGGAAATGAGAAGCATGAAAAAGGGGTGTCTCGGTTTAGGGGCTGTTTTCGGTGTCACACCCCAGTTTTACTTGGGTGTGATGGGCACCCGACCCCACATTCGGAGCCGAGCGAACCCACTGACTCTTATTACAAACATAATCTCTCGAATTCTTAGTCAAATGAAAATGACAAATACAACGAATACTTTCAGAACTATTCTTTTTACTGTACTCAAGTCATCCGGAATCTGTAATCATATGGAACTTATTATACAATACAGGACGACAAATCGGCTGATGGAGCCGTTTACAAAACTGACATTCTATACCCACGACTCCGTACGCAAAGTCTCTAACAAATAATCGAGAAAACATAACACACGGGCTCGACTCGGTAGCACTCCGGGGAGCAAATGGAGCTTGCCAACGCCGCTGAAACATCTTCTATAATGTCTTCTGCTCATCTGGGTGTACCTGCGCGGCATGAAACGCAGCCCCCGAAGAAAGGGGGGTCAGTACGGAATATGTACTGAGTATGTAAAGCATAAAACACAATAAACAGAATCATAATCAGGTCCAGAAGTCCAGAAATGTAATAGACGGAAACATATCGAAATCAGAGGTACCGAAGTATAACAGACAGAATCATGATCGGGATCAAGAGTACAGACGTACAACAGACCGTATCATAAGCAGAGTCAGAAGTACAGAAAATGCGTACCTTATCTAGGATATCAAAATGCCTACTTTCAAATTTTAAGTGATGCAAATCAGAGTCATACACAGGGCACAGGAACATGGTCGCCACCCCCGTCTGCGGCGCCATAACACATCATAACGGACACGGTACCGGGGACATATACCACGCCGGAAACCGGACATATCATAATGTAGACACGGTACCCCGGGAACCGGACATATACCACGAGAACCCGGGAACCGGTCACATCAAAATCCATATACACGGTAACTGGGGACGGACATATACCACAGTACCCCAGAACCGTATACGGTAACCGGAGACGGACATATACCACAGTACTCCGGAACCGACCACCGTACTCCGGAGACGGACATATACCACAGTACTCCGGAGACGGACATATCATACTCCATATACACGGTAACCGGGGACGGACATATACCACAGTACCCCGGAACCGAACACCTCGTACTTCAGGATTTATGTGTGGAACCCGGCCCTCAGACAAAGGGCTCGATGAACCAAACGCACGATACATACCGGCCCGGGATCCGGCGAAGGAGATCATAACATATGCACGAGCAGAGTAGTAAGAAACTAAATGCGCATAAATCAAGACTCTATGGAATGATCGAACGTCTTGTCGAATATTCGTAGCATTACTTAATCGGAATGCTTATATCGAAGACTTATATCGGAATATTTATGCCAATATTCTTGTATCAAAATATTTGTATCGAGTGCTTGTATCAAAACACTTATGTCGAATACTTATATCAAAGTACTTATATCATAATACTTATAGTAAAATACTTTCATCGAAATGTTTATACACACTCTTATGATTCCTTATATCAAACCACATCAGAATATTCGCATCGGAGCGCGTATATCGGAGTACTTATCCCAAAATATTCTTATCAAAATACTTATATCAGGATTGGGAGTACCCATATCGAACTACTTGTACCGGAGTATTTATTTCAGAATAGTCAAATCAGATTACTCATAACATAATATCTATATCAGAATACGTATATCAAAATGCTTGTGTTAGAATATTTATATCAGAATACTTGTATCGGAATACTTATATTAGAATACTTGTATCGGAATACTTATATTAGAATACTTATATCGGGATCCTCATACCAAAATACTATTATCAGAACGCCTATGTCAGAATACCTGTGTCAGAATGCTTATGCCAAAATTCTCATAAAATACTTATATCAAAATACTTATATCAAAATGCTTATAACAGATTACTTATGTCAAAATACATATATCAGAATAAATGTATCGGAATCCTCGTAGTTGAGTACTTTTATCAGATTACGTATATCAAAATATTCGTATCACAATACTTGCATTCAAATACTTATATCAGAGTTATCAGATACTTATAACAAACTCGCAACGATAGCCAAGGTTTCCATAAATTTTCGTACGGAAATAAGACAAATAGAACTATACAAATAGGTCTCGGGGATTGCGGGCCCACCTCGGGTCAAGTCGAGGTGGCATACGTAATTTACAAACACCGGGCTCTATGGAGCCACCGGTGAAGGTCTTAGGGTAGTTCGGTTCCTTTTATGAAAGTTTTGGGTGTTTAAGTTATTTTTCCAATAAAGTATAGAAAATCTAATTCAATTATATTGAATGAAAAAGGGCCAAATTCGGACTCGGATTTCTAAGAGTAGAACCGTCCCCCGAGACTTGTAATCAAGCCTATTACAACTAGGACATGCCAAAGAAAGAAGAGGTAAGCCTTACATACCTTTTCCGCTTCTTAGGCTTCTCCAAATTCAAGTTCCAAATTCTTCAAAATCTACAATTGGTCACAAATACCAAATATTGATTATAAGCCTTTAGGAATTTAATCTTAAATCAACACTTGTCTTAATTTCTCAAGTAAATCCACTTATATTCTGCCGAAATTTCGGCAGCACCTCCCCTGTAAATATACCATCCCCGAGAATACAACTCGGCCAATTTCAACAATAATCCGAGAATGGAACTCGGCCACATTATCAACAACATTCATAATCAATTTAGAACGCATTCTAATATAGGAAATCTTCTCCTCTACTTGATACATCAACTTCCAACAAAACATTTACAACTCGTTTTCATTTTTCCCAATTCACGAACTACACTAACAATATGCATATTAACAACATTATTCTCGTCATTTACGAAACGACACCAAGATCACATTGGCTTCCAAATCAGCCCGTAACCATTCTACCATTAATTTAACCATCAAATTCCCATTTTCGTCGTAGAATACATATCGACAACAATCAAATTACCACATAGAAATTTATTCAAAAATACATTCCCAACATTAGTAGCTCCTTTACATAATTCAATAACACTTCCTTTATATTCAATTTATAATTGTTCACATATTCAAATACTAATCCAAAGCCATTCAACAATGCTCCAAAATACTTCAAACAACCCGTACAATATTCAAACAGTTCAAGCAACATGCTATACCACCCGAAATCTTCCAAATGAAATAAGAACAATAACAACACATTTTCTTTCTTCACTTTCATGAACTTTACCAACAATTCACTCACTAACAACATTATTTTCCATATGTGCAAGCACACTATATTCAATTCACCTTAACTTCTAAAACAATTTTTCCAACAATCACCACTTGAATTAGAATCATCAACTTTTCATTACCAACATAGAATTCTTAACAACAACAACTAGAACACTAAATAAAATAATTAAACCAATGCTTCTACACACCATATACACACACGGCCACCACACAATATACCCATATTTTCATAAATTTCACCATTTCTACATACCACGACATACATAACCATCTACAACATATAAAAAGAGGATTGATTCTTACCTTTTCTCCCTTGGCTTCCTCCTTTGGCTAGAGTCTACAATTTGCTAGAATGCCAATTTTTCTTGCTCCAATGATTACTTCACCTTGCTAAGGGCCTTCCAACTAGTAGGAAAATAATTTTTGAAATTTTTTGTCAAGGTTCTCTTTCTCCCAAGCTTGGCCGAATGGCCCTTTAATTTTTTTTTTTTTTTTGCCTTCTCCATTTTTTCATCTTTCTAAAGATGAAGAGAATTGTGTGTTAATTTTCCAAACTCTCTATATATATATAATTTCCCACAAGCATGTGATAGGCATTTACGTTCTCTCTCTCTAGAAATTTCTTAAATTTCTAGCAAGGATGACTTATTTTGTCATCTTTTCTTTTCTCTTTTTTTTTTTTCTCACATGGCCAATATGACCCTTTTGGAACTTTCTTGAAACCTATGTGAAATTTCCGTTTTACCCCTCGACTTTTCTCAATATTACCAATTTGCCCCTAGCCTTCCACATTATTTCCATGAACCATTTTGCGAATTTCCCCTTCTTGCCCTTAACCTTTCTCAATATTTCCATAATAGTAATGTTCATAAACAACATTCATAACCACTTGTACATTAAAATGACTTTGGAAGATAGTTATTCCCTTAACTTTGTCACGACTTCCTTGAAATATCCGAACGTGCAAAAATGCAGGATATAACATTCGGGTAGCTTGGGAAAATTTATGGATTGTTGGAAATGTTGAATGAATTGCTTAGAATGTCTTTAAATATGGTTGGTATGGGTTCGGGTTAGTATGTGAATGTCTAAGCGTCGACGTTGGCTTGAATGCAAGTCGTCGAAGTGAATTTATGAAAGTTGTTGAATGATGAAAAGAGACCTATTATTGTTTTTTTCCTTTCGGATTGATTATTAATGTTGTTGGGTTGGTTTTTGTTGTTGTTGTTGATTGATATGGCTGAGTTAAATTCTTGGGGTGTCCTATTTACGAAATCCTGCTTAATTTTAATAGAATTAAGGGCAATTTTGGAATTTAATGCCTAAACATTCATATCTAATGTTTGGCACATTATGGCTTGTTTGTAGACATTGGGCAGCCCGAATCATAGGATGGATTTATCTTGAAGTCGGATTATTTTGGAGAGCGTTGGAGGTATGTAAAGTAACCTTTCTTTTTTGGCATGCCTTAGTTAAAGTAGGCTAGGATACGAGCCTCTAGGAAACTCTATTCTCGCAATCCGAGCTTGTCTATGATTCGCATGTGTTTCCTTGGTATTCTTGTGCCCATATGCCATAACATTGATCCTTATATCCTTGGAATTCATAATTTGTAAAGATTTCATGAAAGCTGATTTTTGGTTTTAAAGCTTATTGTTTAGCGATTCCAAAAGTTCAAACGCTCATAACTTTCCCGGAAAAAAGCTCGGATTGCTTTGAAATTTTCGTGGGAGTTTGTATGATATGGAATGAGTATGTTTTTCATAGGCGGGCCTAGTTCGGGTCTACACCCGTCTGTGGGTCCCGCGACGTTCCTTTATGAAATTTTGATAACTTTTAATAGGAAATGTTGTAATTATTATTCCGATTTCAAATATGACTATTTTACTTATCTTTTGGATTATGACAATGACTTTATGCATATGATTTTTATACGTAACTATGATTTCAAAAAAAAAAATTCTATTTGATCTGTTCCCGAGCGACGTTCGGAGGAAAACTTGATGTGACTATTATCCCGATTTCAAGTACGGTCAGTTACTTGTCTTTTGAGTTTATAATAATGATTCGATAACATATGATGACCTTAGATTTCACGGGCGGGCCCGGATTGGGTTGACGCTCGTCCGTGGGTCCCGCGACTTTTCTATGTTTGATTCCAACGACCTATTTTTTTAAAAAAGAACTTCATGTGGCTATGATTTCAACCCCCGAGCATGATTACTTAAGCGTTGTCGAGTTCGACATGAAGATTTCTATGCATATGATTTTGGTACGTAACCATGGGTTTCCGAAGTCTGTTATGATATGTGATAATAGGATGATATGATGATTCTATACACCGAGACCCTCACTAGAGGGCCGGGACACGCTATGTATATGATGATATGATGATGACATGATTCTATACACCGAGACCCTCACTAGTAGGGCGGGACACTTATTATACACCGAGTCCCTCGCCGTAGGGGGGCCGGGACACGCTATATGTATGTATATATGAGATGATGATATGATCTTACTTACCGAGTCTCTCGCTAGAGGGCCGGGACACGCTATATGTATACGCGTGTGGAATGATTGTCCGATTGGTATATGATATGAATTATGGTCGAAGGTAAGTTTTGTGGTTTCTAATTCGTATCCATGGCTCCTACTCCTTATTTAAAGTACGATTCGCCTATTGTATTTCTCGCTTTACATGCTCGGTACATATTCCGCTTCGACCCCTTTCTTCGGGTTTCATGCCCGCCTACGGTATACGCACTTGAGGATCCACCGGTTTAGGACACCCTCTCCCTTTATTTGAAGTGCTCCCTAATTTGAGCCTACTTTTGGTATATATTCGTTCGTTGCATTGTACATATTTGTTCAGGGGTACGGCGGGGCCCTGTCCCGTCATGTGATTCTGTCTGTTTAGAGGTCTGTGGACATGTTTGTGGGATTGTGCCTACTTCTGTACGGTTGTGTTTGTATATGTCGTGTTTGGGCGATTCCATTCGCCGCGGCAGCCTTGTCGGCCCGCATATGTATATATGTTGTTTCGTTGGCCCTGTGTGGCCTTTGTTGGTATTTTCTGTGCGCAGGGTTATTTTGGATAGTCCGTAAAACAAAGGAAACTCTGCCGAAATTTTTCTGGAAATTATATAAATTTGCAACTCAGCCTTGTCGGCTTCTGTTATATTCCTGTATGTGTTCGATATTATCAGATTGGTGCGTTTGGGTGCCCAGATCGGGCACTAGTCACGGCCTACGGGGTTGGGTCGTGACACTAAAGAAAAGAGATACGATATGAGCATGATAATGATGATGATGAGTTTAAGTACAAAGAACCTTAAAGTGAGGTACGATGTCCATGAGGTTAATGACCCTAAGTATAGTTCCATTGATGCTTTTCCTTGTGTGCACTCACCTTAAAATGTTAGTCCCTCCAAGGTGAGATATGACGATTATGACACTCTATAACGTAGTCAGGGGTTCACGACCTCATGTCACCCCGACATAGCCATGGTTACCTTTAAGCTTTAATGAATGATTAATTATGAATGTATGATGATGCTAAGTTATGATAATGTTATGATATGCCTATGAGATGTGTGATAATGATAAGTTTATGTTGACTATATGACGATACGATTCCACCGTGCCTAGTTGGCCAGCCATGTCAACGCGAAGGCTGGCTGCATACGATTCCACCGTGCCTAAATGGCCGAGCATGTCACCGCTAAAGCGGGCTGCTATGTTTACACCGAGCCTAGAGGGCCGGGCATGACACCACTAGTGGGCGGCATATGATGGTTACCCAGACGCGAGTTAACGATGATGATATATATATATATATATATATATATATATATATATATATATATATATGATAAGATGATGTATGCGCTATGATGATACATGTACTATGACTATATATGATAAGTGTGTGAAATGTATCCACCCTTAAAAGTTACGCAGGTTATATCTTCATCTTGTGCCTTATGATTTCTCTATTATGTTCATTTCATTCATGCCTTACATACTCAGTACAATGTTCGTACAGACGTCCGTTTTCTTTAGACGTTTTGTTCATGCCCCTTAGGTAGACAGGGAGGTGATCCAGACTCGTAGGAGCTATTAGCTGACTTGAGAGCACTCCATTGTTCCGGAGGTGCCATTGACTTATTCTTTTGTGTATATACATGTATTTTGGGCACGACGGGGTCCTGTCCCGTCCCTATATCTAGTACTCTAGTAGAGGCTCGTAGATATATATGTGTGGGTAGTATGGTCTCACGATGTCCTTATTGCATGTATATTATTTTGATAGCCGAAGGGCTTATGTTTATAAAGGTAATTATGCTTCAAAAGTGAAAAAATGGTTTTCCTATGATTTGAGTATAAGATTAATGAATGAACGCTTGATGTGTACGATGGGTAATGGTATGAGCGGTGCTCGGTGGTTAGCTCCGGGTACCCGTCATGGCCCCTAGTCGGGTCGTGACACCAACAACGACAACACTGAGATTTGCGTCGTTATTTTCTTCAAATGCTCAATGATGGAATAATCATTGGGCTGCATACGCCGCTAGAAATCTTTGGTCTCCCCTTCGATTATTGCCCTTTTCTGAGCATTCTCCTTCCTTATGGCATTATGGGCCAGCTCTTCAGGGTCATAGCACCTTCCTGAATGAGTCATGCCTTGGGTCATTGATGCCTACACAGTGATTGGCTTTTTAAGATCAGGCGCAATTTGTTGTGCTACCTAGGCTACCACAGGTGTTGGGACCAAAATCATGAACATAGGTGTGTCCTTGGGAACCCATGAACTGGGGATCAAAACCTTGAATTTGGGTTGTTCTTCGAGGGTGAGGGAAGTAACCGTCTTGTCACGACCCAACCAGAGGGCCATGACGGGCCCCCAGAGCTAATCTACCGAGCACCTCTGAACATACATCTCATAATTATTTTCGGGTGGGCCACAAAGCTAGCTCATGGGCGTCATATTCTGTAAGGCATATATCAAAAGATAATGGCACATCACTATATAAACACCAACAACTATGCCCATAAACACAAGCCAACAAGGCTGTCGAAATGTTATACAACAATATGAATGTCACGACCCAGCCCCGTAGGCCGTGACTAGTACCCGAGCTGGGCACTCGTACCCACCTATCAATTATACTCAGATCTTGACGAACATAATAGGAACTTATACGCACAAAAAGGCACGACATCGCGCTCACATATATACATATATCATATATACAACCTGAGGATTTACAGAACATAAACACAACTGTACGGTGCTACCCACAACCCACGTTTATGTCTACAGGCCTCTAACAGTAATAACAGAACCATATGACGGGACAGGGCCCCGCCGTACCCTGAATAAATATATACATATATAAGAGTCTGTGCCAAAATCTGGGCTCCGGACAAGGGAGCTCTCCACAAGCGGTCGAATAGGGATCCTAAGCCGGCGGCTCACCCAAACAAGTATTTCGTACTGTACTGTTGCACTGAAACGCGACCCCGGAGAAAGGGGTCGATGACGGAATATGTACTGAGCATGTAAAGCATGAAATGCAGTAAACAAAGCCGTACCAAAATAAAGGGTATGGAACATAGGTGCAGTGCCAAAAAGGCTTACCTTTGAACATAGACAATGCATGATCATGTCATAAACATAAGTAATCATCATATATATATATGCATATACATAGCGTGTCCCGGCCCTCTAGTGAGGGACTCGGTGAATAGAATCATCATATGCCATCCCGGCCGCCATCCCCGTCTCATCACACCATCATCATATATAAATATATATATATATATATATATATATATATATATATATATATATAGCGTGTCCCGGCCCTCTAGTGAGGGACTCGGTGAATAATGCAGTAGAATGTGCACGAATGCGTGTCCTGGCCCGGGACTCAGTGAAGGACATATTGAGCTTTGCACGAGCAGAGTAGTGAGAAACCATATGCATATAAATCACATCAAAGACTCGATGAAATAAGTTAAACGAATTATCATTTGAAAGTCGGACAAGACTATATCAAGTACCTTTCGGACATCTTTCGGAATTTATCAAACCGGACTTAGAAACCATGATTACATCTTGAGGTCATATGCATAACAATCCTCATTTAAAATGCATAAAAATCATAATCATAAACTTATCAAATAAGTAGAGAATCCATAGTCGGAAGTAAATGTGACAATAGTACTAAATCTTTCTTAAAGGTCATTAAGAATAATCGCAGAAAGGCCGCGGGCCCCACGGATGGGTGTCATCCCCATCCGAGCCCGCTTACGAGAGTTGGGGGAATGTTATGTCTTATGAAGTTACCTATTAAGTTTCGGGGCGATCCGAGCTCGTATGCGAAAGTTACGAGCATTTGAAGCTCGGGACCTTTTTAGTAGCAAAATTCTTTACAAGACTTTTGAAATTCACTCTTTTGAGAACATAAGAATCTTAGTTTAAGTTACATTAAAGAGTAGATCTTTAGGAATGGATAAAGTACATAACTGAGCTCGGATTCTAAGAGTGGAATTACCCGAGGGCTCGGGTCATAGCCTAGTAATACTAAGACATGCCAAAGAATAGAAAGTAACGCCTTACATACCTCTTCCGCTCGCAAGATAAGACAAGCCTCAACTCTCGGATGCTCCAAGATCTACATAACGCCAAATATATCAACATTAGCTACACGCACTTAGGCATTCAATTCCAAACGGACATTAAATTCTACGAAATTTCGGCGACATTTTCAGAATACACCAACCCCGAGATTTCAACTCGGCCAATTTCAACAACAACCAAACCAACAACCAACCTACAATATCAATAGTCAATTCACAATACTTTCCAACATTAATAGTTCTTTCTACATGACTTCAACAACATTCAACAACACTCATAATATAGTCACTTCAACTACTTACATTCAATCTAATATCCGCGTTTATACATTCGATTACTAATCCAAAACCATTCAAACAATATTCAAGAACGTTTTAAACAATTCATACAATTTTCTAACCAACCCAAATAAGGCTCCAACTCACTCGAATTTGTCTCCAAACCCGAAAACAACATGATCTACATTCTTTCCTTCCAAATTCATGAATTACTCTAATAATCCACACATTAACAATACAATTCTCATAAGTACAAAAATTACATAAAATCCACATAAATTTCCCAACCATCCCATAACTAACATAACATTATTTTGAGTCATCGAACTTGCATTTTTCCTTATAAAATCCATAACGACGATAGCGGAAATACTAACGACGATTAGTTCATTCACACTACACTAAAGGAGGACCATTCGGCCAACACCATACACCTATACAAAGATGATTTTTATTCTCTTCTTCACACTACAACAATCAAAACATGCTAACTAACATTAATTCATTCTTGGCATACACATTACATATATACACGGTTCCACACCATCCATACGGCCACCACATCAACCTTCCAAACTCCATAATTTTCATCCATTCCTACACGCTACAACAACACACAAATATGCTAAATACAATTAGTTCATCACCCCTACACACACATGTACACGGCACACACACACATTCACGGCTACACCTCCAACATGCAATATTTCCTTAATTTCATTCATTTCGACACACTACAACACACATGAACCATTCATAACACATAGAACAAGATTAAAACTCACCTTTCTTCTTCAACTTCTTAACTCGACCAAAGTTGGCAGATAGAGAAAACGAGCAAACTATCGCCCGAAACAACGACTCCACGTTACTTAGCACCCTTGAATTAACAAGTTTTCTTGAAGAATTTATTTTTTTGATGATTCTTGGTCCTTATTTCTCTTGTTCTTGGCCGAAAATGGCCTTCTTTTCTCTCCCAATTTTCTTGATTTTTTGGGAATTAGAAATGGTGGAAAGATGACTAATTTCCTTCATCTTTGTTACATATATCAAGTGGCCATGTGGCCTTGGCCCACACCTTAAGTGGACGGCCACATGCCCTCACAAATCATGAAATATTTAATTTTTTCTTAATTCATTTTTGGCCCCCAAGTTCCTAAATATTCCATGTCAACAAAATCACAACAACTTATGTCTTAAAATGGAGTCGTAGTTCAAGGAAATCTCAACTTTGTACCTCGGAATAGTCTCGCCCTTAACTTATCAAGGTTAACTCGGATTATCCCGACGTACGAAATACGGGATATAACAATGAACTGGAAAGGTTATGGGATATCTAGCTACATACATCTATCTACGAGCCTCTATATGGAATACAGGAATTCATAAGGACGGGGCAGGGCTCTGCCATGCCCAAATATATACACAAAAGAGTAGTACCAATAGACTGCAGATCCGAAGCAAATGGAGAGCTCCTAAAACTCCGGTGAAGCTCAAGGACTCGTCTGTCTCCCCGCACCTGCCGAGCATGAACGCAAAGTGTCACACAAAAAGGACGTCAGTACGAACAATGTACTGAGTATGGAAGGCATGAATACCAACATGATAAAAGCATGAAAAATAGCGTAAGATAAAGGAACCGTTTATACCTCAGGATACCTCTTAAGACATTCGTCATGCTTACTTAACCTTTTTCTAGAAGAAACATTTCATATATCCACTGACATACCTATACAACACTGTACCCGGCCATATAGACTCGGTATTATCCATACCCGGCCATAGTAAGGTTCGGTAATATCCGTACCGGGCCATAGTAAGGCTAGATAACATCCGTACCCTACTGCAGTGGTATGCGCGCAATAGATATCATATCCGGGCATATAAGCTCGGTGTCATAAAATAGCAATATACATATATAATATAAATAGCATGCATAAGAGCCCAAATAAAAGCTACTACTTATTATATGGTCGGTAGCCTCCGACGTCTCATTATAGAATCATCACCATCGCTATACCTCACCTTGAAGGAACAACTATCATAAGGTGAGATCAACAACAATGAATACAATCGGTAATCATGTGACAAGCTCAATAGTATCATAAGAACATTAATAACTTTCCACCTTGGCATTTCTAGAATTGAAATCATCATCACAATCGTCATCATCATCATCACAAAGGTCATTATCAACGATATCTTAAGAATCATGAAAATTATGGGATTCTAGTGTTTCTAGGAATAGGGATATGGTGGATATCATGCATGGGCTGACAACTATAGAATCATGCCTTTAGAAAGAAAAGGGATATACTTAATATATCTTTTTGGTCTCCTTAACTACTTAACGCTTATCTTTCCCAGCTCGTAAATCTACATTCAAGAAAATTCATACTATTGTTAGGCTTATCGCCATATGCTTGTCTTAAGCCTACAAATTAAATCCTTTTAGAATCTGCCGAAATTCGGGCAGCATCTCCTCTGTTTATATCTCTAGCCTGAAATCACAATACCATCAACCAACAATAACAACAACAACACTAACATCAACAACATCAATCCCAGTACCAATATACTCCATAAAACATCCCATACGATGTTTACCCAATTTCTCAATCAACTAATCCATTATACGACTATTTAATAGCTCTATCTTTGTAAGTAAACCTAAATCAATATCAATAAGGAGAGATTCATACCTTATTCTCATTAGGACCGCAATATCTTCAATATTCACCTTGAATCCAAGCCAATATCCACCGCAATACTATACTATAATCACAACTATATGCTATCTGAACCTAAATCCCGAGATTTCACTTGATTTAAGCTAAAAAATTTATGGGTGGAAGTTGGGAGAACATTCCTAAGGGTTAGGGATATGTTTAAGGGGTGAATGGATGAAAATAAAGGGTAAACCCCCCTTTTATCTTTTTTTTAGAGTCGGTCTGCACCGACTCAATTTTTGCTCTGTGCGTTCACACAGCCTTGTGGTTCGTGCAGAGTTGCTCAGTCTTTCCTCTGCGCGTTCGCGCCACTCCCAGGCGCGTTCACACAGGGTTAATCCCATCTCTAGCAGTCCGTCTTGAAATGCTCATAACGTTTGATTTCGATGTTGGATCGATGGGTGGTTTGTTGCGTTGGAAACTAGACTTCCTGAACTTCAATTTCGGCTTTTGTTTCACTTCAAAACTCCTGATATACTAAGAGATATTTCTTTCTCAATTTAGACCAAAACTATCGTATGAAACCTTGCCCATCTTATCTCCAAAGTTCAAAAAACTTACTTTCTTAATTCACTTGTTCTCCAATCCTTTCGTAACTCACCAAATATTAATTTAAACACTCATAAACACAAGTTAAACATGTCCAACCTCATATATCCTTGAAACAAATCCCGGTGTCCAAAATTAAGACAGCTAACGTACGACGGATCTTAGCGTAGAAAACTACAAGGTGTAATATTCTTCCCCCCTTTGGAACATTCGCCCTTGAATGTTAACTCCCAGGAATTCTATTAAAATTTCGGCAGAGTTTTTCCTGTAAATACACTACTACCAACCTTCACACAGCAAACCAAACCATACAATGCCGCACAGGGCCACAACAATCAATAACAAAAATGGCCTCACACAACCAGTAATCACAAGAAATGGAACAATATATACCTGGAGGCTATGATGTTTTAGTCCGGGTCCCCTCTTGGCAAAACAAATGCGTATATCAGAATCTCCTGTATTCCTCAACTTCTCAAATCACTTTCTCTATATTCACATTCCTTCATAATACTCTTACTGAGGTTACATCTCTAATTCTCAATCCCTGAATCTGGAACTTGGTGACCTGATAGGGTAGTAGAAACTTTCTCAAACGACAGTTGTTCTGAAACCTAAAAATCAGCATCTGGCGCAACTATAGAAGAATTCCTAACACATTTACAAGGCATGGACATATGAAAGACTGGATGTACCGATTTATAATCTGAATTTGGCCCATCCTGCACATAATCTCATGAAGTCTAAAGTATCAGGGGTAAACTTGTCTTTCCTTCTCAACTTTCATAATTCCCTTTAGAATAAACTTCCAAATCTCAAACCATTTGATACTCTTCCATTCTTATAGGATATCATACAGGTCATCTTAATATTGGAATAGTGACTAGAACATACTAACTGGTTATCCCAACTTCCTTATAATTACAAAATCCATACTGATCATTCCTTTATTTCTCTATGACATATCCATATGTTTTCCTTAGTCTTTTAAGTTTTCTGTTTACTTATTAGTGGACTATGTGTCACGACCCCACTAGTGGGCCATGACGGGTACCCGAAGTTGGCTACCGAGCACCACTCATCATGCTATCTATCATACTCAACCTTGGCATATATCATTTTCAACACCAAACTTATCATAAAACGATCTTCAAATATCTCCCAAAACATGTGTGCATACATAGGCCCATAAGGCTACAAAAAAATGATGTACAGAACATATAATGAAGAAGTAACTTAGCATCTACAACCCACACATAAGTATCTACGAGCCTCTAACTGGAGTACTGAGATCATGAGGACGAGATAGGACCCCGCCATTCCCCAAATATGTACACAAAAGAATATACCAATAGGTTGCACCTCCGGAGTAGTGGAGTGCTCCTGTATATCTGCTGATAAGCTCTTAGGAATTCAGACTGTCTCCCTATCTACCTGTGGGCATGAACACAATGTCCAACAAAGAAAAAGGACGTTAGTACGATCATTGTACTGAGTATGTAAGGCTTATACAATAACATAATAGAGAAATAAAAGAACATAAGGTGAAGAGATAGCCTGCAATTGATTGCCTCTTCAGGCGGAGTCATGTATGCTAACTTTTACAATAAACAATATCTTATCAAGTATGCATATGTAAACTCCCCGACCATACAGGTATGGTGTGATCATCATCAGCCCAAGTCCGGGCCTCCCGCGTCCAGGGTAAGCATCTCAAGCTGCCCACTAATGGTGTCTGCCCGGCCATATAGGCACGGTGTAATCATCATCATAGCTGGCCCTACGCCCATCGTAGTGGTGACTGACCAAATAGCCGCGGTGTAATCTTACATATACATAATATGAAGCATGCATGAGCGCTCAAGTAAAAGTTGTAACTCTATCGGAGTAACGTAAGGTCGGGAACCTCCGATTATATTTTGGATCAATATCATTGCTAGGTCTCACCTTGAAGGAACCAATATCATGAGGCGAGACAACAACAAGAAACAACATTAATGAGACCATGAAATAAGATTGTTAACTCATCAAAGCGTCACCATCATTATAGGACATGTCTTATTTTTAGCTCACAAGGAACTCTTAATAGTCTTAGACTTTCAACTTTGGAATGTAAGAATGTCATAGAAATATATAAGAGATGGTGATATAAGAGTCATGCCTTTTTGAAAGAAAGGTACTAGCCTTACATACCTTTAGGTCTTCTTAATGACTAATCATTCTCCTTCCAAGCTCACAACTCTACATTCAAGGAAATTTGTACCAAGATTAGATAATTGGATACATGCTTGAGTCTAAACTAAAGCAACTATGAACTAACGAAAATTGGGTAGCATTTCCCTTGTTTCAACAACTTCCTCATATACTAAACAACTCTCAAACATCATAGCAGCACCCATAATATCATAATTGATCGCTTTCTTCACGTTAAACATGGTTCAGTCCTCAAAACTCCTTCCCAAAGTCATCCATAATCATAATTACAATACAACACCATATTCATTCTTCAAATAATACTTCCTCAACATCATTAGCACCATTCATGACAAGATTATACTCATCTCATACCAAGAATCATGACTCAAATTAACTTACTACTCAAAATACCATTATTTCCATATTTGAGTTCATATTCTATTTTCTTCTCTTAATCCAAGTCTTTCAACCACTCAATATTTTTAATAACATGAAATAGATGTAAAAATCACCTTTGATTATGTAGGAATTATCTCTGGATAAAGATACTTCACTTGAGAAAACCCCAACTTCAATTCCAAAGGAAACATGGACTTCTATCAACCCTAGTGAGCCTCTTTGGCACTTGATCCTCTTGATTCTTGGTAATTAATCCTTGTTTTCTCTTGAATTTGTGTTAATATAGTGGAGTGAATATTCTTGAGTTTTTAGAACTTGTGGAGAAGGTGGGATATGAAAAATAAGAACAAGGGTCGTCTATTTATAGATGGGACTGGAAAATTCCAGTGAGGCGGTTCGACGATCCGTCAGCGTGTCGACCGTCCATCGACTTGCTCCGTCGACTTGCACCTATAGATCATCAATTGCAGAAACATATTGATGGTGCACAGTGACGGTCCGTCGACACTGACTGGTGATGCAGAATCTCCTAAATCAGTTCTGATTGCGTTAATTCGATTCGTTCAACTTCTAACCCCATAAATTACAAGGAATACCTACTGATACATTTATACACGGGGTAAGACACGTTATATTCCCAAAATCGGGAACGGGTCTCTATTCTAAAGGCATACCTGACTAGGAACCACAAGTCCTATTACGACGTAAACGAGGGGCGTAACATTCTCCCTCCCCCCTCCCCCTTAAGAACATTCATCCTCGAATGTTAAATCCTCGGGGATTCTACAAAAGTTTAGCCCGATTTTCCCCTGTAATATGGCACTACCATCCTGTCACAACAACCCAAACTAACATTGCCTCACAGGGATACAACAACAATGGCAAGAAAACATGGCCACACACGAGCAGGAGCATCAGAAGAAAACATTACATACCTTACGACAATGGCATCTCATCGTGAACCTCTTCTGGTGATAAAAATAAATGCGGATATCTGAACTTCATATCCCCTTCTGTTTCCCAAGTCATTTTCTCTCTGTTGTTGTTGTTCCACAAAACTTTAACTAACGCTACCTCCTTGTTTCTGAGTTTCCTCACTTGCCTATCTAGTATCGAATTGGGTACCTCTTCATAAGCCAATTTATCAGTAATTTACACATCATCTACGGGCATGATTCTGGAAGGATCTCCAACACACTTACAGAGCATCAACACATGAAAAACTGGGTAGACTGATTCAAGTTCTGGAGGTAGATCTAGCTCATAAGCTACTTGGCCCACTTTGCGCACAATCTTATAAGGTCCAATATATCGAGGACTAAGTTTTCCCTTCTTGCTGAATCTCATTACCCCTTTCATCGGCGACACTTTTAGGAATACCCAATCATTAACTTGAAATTCTAGGCTTCTTCGACGATTGTCCGCATAAGATTTCTGGCGGCTCTGGGTTGTCAACAACCGGTATCTTATAAGCTTGATCTTTCCCATTACTTGTTGTATCAATTCAGGACCTATTAGTTGCGCTTCTCCTACTTCAAACCATCCAATTGGTGATCTACACTTCCTTCTATATAAAGCTTCATACGAGGTCATCGGATCTTTGGAATGATAGTTGTTATATGCAAATTCGATAAAGGGAAAATGTTCATCCCAAATACCCCTAAAGTCTAATACAGATGCCCACAACATATCTTCCAGGCTCTGAATAGTGCCTTCAGCTTGTCCATCCATCTGCGGGTGAAATATTGTGCTGAGTCTTACTTGAGTTTTCAAACCTTCTTAAAAAGACTTCTTGTCACGACCCGAACTACGGGACATGACGGGTATCCGGGGCTAACCACCGAACACCACTCCTGCTGCTACTTATCTGCTCTCATTTATACTATGTGCTCATAATCATAGAAATATATCATCATGTAAAGCGTAATTACTTTTATAAACATAAGCCCTTCGGCTATCAAAATAATATATATATATATACATGCACATACATATACATAGAGACTATGGGACCATATGTTATATCTCGTATTTCGTACGTTGGGATAATCCGAGTTAACCTTGATAAGTTAAGGGCAAGACTATTCCGGGGTACAAAGTTGAGATTTCCTTGAACTACGACTCCATTTTAAGACATAAGTTGTTGTGATTTTGTTGACATGGAATATTTAGGAACTTGGGGGCCAAAAATGAATTAAGAAAAAATTAAATATTTCATGATTTGTGAGGGCATGTGGCCGGCCACTTAAGGTGTGGGCCAAGGCCACATGGACACTTGATATATGTAACAAAGATGAAGGAAATTAGTCATCTTTCCACCATTTCTAATTCTAGAAAAATCAAGAAAAATTGGGAGAGAAAAGAAGGCCATTTTCGGCCAAGAACAAGAGAAATAAGGACCAAGAATTGATCATCAAAAAAATAAATTCTTCAAGCAAACTTGTTAATTCAAGGGTGCTAAGTAACGTGGAGTCGTTGTTTCGGGCGATAGTTTGCTCGTTTTCTCTATCTACCAACTTTGGTCAAGTTAAGAAGTTGAAGAAGAAAGGTGAGTTTTAATCTTGTTCTATGTGTTATGAATGGTTCATGTGTGTTGTAGTGTGTCAAAATGAATGAAATTATGGAAATATTGCATGTTGGAGGTGTAGCCGTGAATGTGTGTGTGTGGCCGTGTACATGTGTATGTGTAGGGGGTGATGAACTAATATATTTGTGTGTTGTTGTAGCGTGTAGGAATAGATGAAAATTATGGAGTTTGGAATGTTGATGTGGTGGCCGTATGGATGGTGTGGAACCGTGTATATATGTAATGTGTATGCCAAGAATGAATTAATGTTGGTTAGCATGTTTTGATTGTTGTAGTGTGAAGAAGAGAATAAAAATCATCTTTGTATGGGTGTATGGTGTTGGCCGAATGGTCCTCCTTTAGTGTAGTGTGAATGAACTAATCGTCGTTAGTATTTTCGCTATCGTCGTTATGGATTTTATAAGGAAAAATACAAGTTCGATGACTCAAAATAATGTTATGTTAGTTATGGGATGATTGGGAAATTTATGTGGATTTTATGTAATTTTTGTACTTATGAGAATTGTATTGTTAATGTGTTGATTATTAGAGTAATTCATGAATTTGGAAGGAAAGAATGTAGATCATGTTGTTTTCGGGTTTGGAGACAAATTCGGGTGAGTTGGAGCCTTATTTGGGTTGGTTGGAAAATTGTATGAATTGTTTAAAACGTTCTTGAATATTGTTTGAATGGTTTTGGATTAGTAATCGAATGTATAAACGCGGATATTAGATTGAATGTAAGTAGTTGAAGTGACTATATTATGAGTGTTGTTAAATGTTGTTGAAGTCAAGTAGAAAGAACTATTAATGTTGGAAAGTATTGTGAATTGACTATTGATATTGTAGGTTGGTTGTTGGTTTGGTTGTTGTTGAAATTGGCCGAGTTGAAATCTCGGGATTGGTGTATTTACAGGGGAAATGCTGCCGAAATTTCTGTAGAATTTAATGTCCGTTTGGAATGAATGCCTAAGTGCGTGTAGCTAATGTTGATATATTTGGCGTTATGTAGATCTTGGAGCATCCGAGAGTTAAGGCTTGGCTTATCTTGCGAGCGGAAGAGGTATGTAAGGCGTTACTTTCTATTCTTTGGCATGTCTTAGTATTACTAGGCTATGACCCAAGCCTCGGGGTAATTCCACTCTTAGAATCCGAGCTCAGTTACGTACTTTATCCATTCCTAAAGATCTACTCTTTAATGTAACTTAAACTAAGATTCTTATGTTCTCAAAAGAGTGAATTTCAAAAGTCTTGTAAAGAATTCTGCTACTAAAAAGGTCCCGAGCTTCAAACGCTCGTAACTTTCGCATACGAGCTCAAATCGCCCCGAAACTTAATAGGTAACTTTATAAGACATAACATTCTCCCAACTCTCACACGGGCTCGGATGGGGATGACACCCATCCGTGGGGCCCGCGGCCTTTTGCGATTATTCTTAATGACCTTTAAGAAAGATTTAGTACTATTGTCACATTGACTTCCGACTATGGATTCTCTACTTATTTGATAAGTTTATGATTATGATTTTTATGCATTTTAAATGAGGATTGTTACGCATATGACCTCAAGATGTAATCATGGTTTCTAAGTCCGGTTTGATAAATTCCGAAAGATGTCCGAAAGGTACTTGATATAGTCTTGTCCGACTTTCAAATGATAATTCGTTTAACTTATTTCATCGAGTCTTTGATGTGATTTATATGCATATGGTTTCTCACTACTCTGCTCGTGCAAGCTCAATATGTCCTTCACTGAGTCCCGGGCCAGGACACGCATTCGTGCACATTCTACTGCATTATTCACCGAGTCCCTCACTAGAGGGCCGGGACACGCTATATATATATATATATATATGATGGTGTGATGGTGTGATGAGACGGGGATGGCGGCCAGGATGGCATATGATGATTCTATTCACCGAGTCCCTCACTAGAGGGCCGGGACACGCTATGTATATGCATATATATATATATGATGATTACTTATGTTTATGACATGATCATGCATTGTCTATGTTCAGAGGTAAGCCTTTTTGGCACTGCACTTATGTTCCATACTCTTTATTTTGGTACGGCTTTGTTTACTGCATTTCATGCTTTACATGCTCAGTACATATTCCGTCGACCCCTTTCTCTGGGGCTGCGTTTCATGCCGCGCAGTGCGGATACTCGTTTGGGTGAGCCGCCGGCTTAGGATCCTATTCGGTACATTGTGGAGAGCTCCTTGTCCGGAGCTTCCGCATATTTTGGTACGGACTCTTTTGTTATATATGTATATATTTATTCAGGGTACGGCAGGGCCCTGTCCCGTCATATGGTTTTGTTATTACTGTTAGAGGCCTGTAGACAAAAACGTGGGTTGTGGGTAGCACCGTACAGTTGTGTTTATGTTTTGTAAATCCTCAGGTTGTATATATGATATATGTATATATGTGAGCGCGATGTCGTGCCTTTTTGTGCGTATAAGTTCCTATTATGTTCGTCAAGATCTGAGTATAATTGATAGGTGGGTACGAGTGCCCAGCTCGGGCACTAGTCACGGCCTACGGGGCTGGGTCGTGACAAAAGTGGTATCAGAGCGGTTCGTCCTCGGAATGTCTACAGGTCGTGTCTAGTAGAGTCCTGTTTATCGGTGTGTCGTGCACCACATCTATAAACAGGAGGCTACAGGACATTTAGGATGTTACCTTTCCTTCTGATCTTAGATCGTGCGATAGAGCGGTGTTACCAGGATGACTCCCTCCTAACGAACTGTTATGTTTTCAGCGATGCCTCCGAGAAAGGCGACGGTACTGCCCGAAGGGCAAGTCTCTTTGCGGGGAGAGACCAGTCAGGCCCAAAGAGTTACCAGGGCCCATGCTCAGCCCGAGCCGGAGGTTGTTCCCCGGTCGGCCAGTTCTGCCACTCCATCACCATCAGAGGGGCATAGAGCGGGCGAGTACGGGGACGGGGCGGCTCCACCGCCCGCCCCGGGTTCGAGTGCCGAGCCTCCCGGCTCCTCGGTCGGGGGCGGAGGATAGGGCTATGAGGGACGCATTCCGGCTATTGACGGTGGTAGCGGGCGGTCCGAGAGGCACGGAGCGGGGGATGAGTTCTGGCCGGTGGACGTGACGGTTAGAGGGCCGTTATTTCTGCGACTTGTAATCCGCCGAGTTCTTCGGGTCAAAGCCAGGGAGGACCCTCGGGAGTTCATCGAGAGAGATGCGGCGTACGCCGCGGCTTGTCGAGCCTCGGGCGAGTCGGTAGAGTTAGCGTCGTATCGGCTGCACGACATAGCGGCCGATTGGTATGAGTCATGGGGCTGTCCGGAGGTGAGGGTGCTCCCGGTGTATGAGACGAGTTCGTGGAGGCTTTTCTTGCCCATTTCCTACCTCCAGAGACTAGACGAGCCGGGGGTTCACGGATTTATACATCCGAGGCGGGGGGTGATAGAAAGCGTCGGAGAGTACGGTTTGAGTTTGATTCTTTGGCCGGATACGCTCCTCATATTGTGCCGGAGACATAGCCGATAGAGTACACCAGTACGTTGTGGGGCTGGATGATTATTTGATTGACGACTATATGTCGATGGCTTCTCGCCTGGCATGGACATTGCGCGAGTGCGAGGCATACGCCGGGGCATGGAGGAGCGACACGAGGGCGCCGGCCGATGAGATTACGCCGGGGGCCAGCCCAAGAGGGCTAGATCGGTTGGGTGATACCGGGAGACTCGAGGCGGGCGGCCTCGGCGGTATGGTAGATATCCTCCTCGGCCAGCCCAGAGTATACCGCCACGGTTCCCGGGCCGGAGATTTGATAGCGCAGGGTATTCGGGAGCCGGTCCGAGCTCTAGGGCTTCAGGCTAGCAGTTGAGTAGGGGCTTGAGCCAGGCGAGGCCATCTATGCCTCAGTGCCCTCAGTGTGGCAGGCGCCACCCGGGGGAATGCCGTTACACCACTGGTGCTTGTTTTTCTTGTGGCCGTCGGGGGCCATGTTATGAGGGAGTGCCCGTATAGGGGTGGACCAGGTGGTGCGGCTCAGCCTACCGGGTCGGTGTTGGTTCGTCTTCTTCGGAGCTATGCGCCTGCGAAGGCGGGGTATGCACCGGCGGCGGGGCGTGGTAGGGGCCGCGGCGGAGTTTAGTTCTAGCGGTCCTCAAACCGCGTATTTGCTTTGACGAGTGGCGGGGATCGGAGGCGCTACCCGGATGCGGCTACAGGTACATGAATCTTTACTAGAATTTATGTTCTTATATGTGTGTATCTGTTGCATAATTGTTGCTTATCAGCGGTAGGAGGGAATCCGAGGGTTGATAATCAAGTATTTATAAATAACGGATATTAAGGTGTGTTTATTATCATTACGGATCTGACAGTCTAGGATGGAAAGTAATAATACCCATAGGTGATAAGCGAATAGGTAGAATCGAGAGAGGGGTAAAATAGTAATTGTGTTACGAGGGCATCCGTAAATCTGTCAAGATTTTATTTTACTCCAAATTACGTGACGAAGGTCCTGTGGTGAGCTGAACGCGGTTATACTAGCGTTAGAGCGTCGTATTTCATCGAAGTCCCGAAGTTAAGCGTGCCAGGGTGAGGGAAATTTTAGGATGGGTGACCCCCCTGGGAAGTTTCTGAAAGTCTTACAACTTCAGTCAAAGAAGCAAATGGGGAGCTAGAGTGGTCTAAAGGGACTTAGAATATACTGAGTAGGCGGAAATCTTAAGGGGTCGCGTAGGCCGGAACGGACTGGATCGGGTAAAGAAGGAGGAGGTACATCCCGGCGCTAGAGTTAGGATTAGTTTGAGTGGTGTTTGGGAGATCTTTTGTGAGTAAGATGTTGGCAATTATATATGTGTATCGGAAAGCGTGTGATACTCCGTGAAAGGTTATAGTAGCGGGTATACGTATTCCGGCAACCAATGTGACGGTATACGGAAGGCATTAATCGGACAGGACAACAAAGTTCAAGGGAAAAGAAAAATGAATGGCATGAATGTCATAAGGCAATTTGATATCGTTTATGCTATAGGGTAGACTTGGGAAGTACTGGCATAAGGATGTCAGGAAAAGAGAAAGGAAGTGAGGGGATAATTGGCGAGAAATCGGAATGCCGAAATAAAAATGCAGCCTGACCGAGAGTGAAAAATGCAGACGTAAGGCGAATATAATCGGGTAATAATATAAGTGCACCCCTTAAAGGGGGGAAGCGGGTATGAGAAATATAAGTACCAGATAGAAGCAATCAACACCACCAAATGTTGGGTACGGATATTCGGGCTACAGGCAGGATTCCTGGCCGAGACCAATCATCGAAACCCAAAGATTACTTGATTGATAGCTGTACGGTGATGGCGGCCCAGACAGGGATGGATATCGTCCATATACGGGCACACGCGCCGGTATGGAGAACCGACACGGGGCGTCGGCCGACGGGATTATGGCGGGGCCAGCCCGCAGGGCCGGATCCGCGGCATATTCGGGGAGTCTCGGCGAGCGGCCTCAACAGCCAGGGCGGATACCCTCCCCGGCCCGGCGCGACTACACCCCCGCGATTTACCGGTTGGAGCCCGGATGGTGCGGGGTACTTAGAGTCGGGCGAGTTCCGGGGCTCCGGCTCCACGGATGGACGGAGATTCCCGGCCGGTGGGGAGGCCACCCCTACCCCGATGTCCTCATTGTAGGGGACGCCACTCGGGGGAGTGTTATCGTGCCACGGGTGCTTGCTTTACCTGTGGCCAGCAGGGCCACTATATGAGAGATTGTCCACTCAGGGGCGGTGCAGGGGGAGCAGCTCAGCCTACCGGGTCAGTTGTCGGTTCGTCTTCCCCTTCTGTATCTATGCGCCCGATGGGGCGGGGCACGCCGACTCCAGCCGGCCGTGGCGGAGCCCCCAGTTCGAACCGCCTATATGCGTTGGCCCGTGGACAGGATCAGGAGGCGCCATCAAATGCGGGTACAGGTAATTTGGATTCTTTAATTGGTTATGTTGATTGATGTATGAACTGTTTGTGATTCGCAAAAAGAAACTCACGCCGCCCCCCCCCCCCCCCCCCAAATGCTTATATGATCTGTGCAAGCTAATTTAACATTCGAGGACGAATGTTCTAAAGGAGGGGAGGATGTTATATCCCGCATTTTTGTATATTGAAACAATTCGGATTAGCTGTGACAAGTTAGAGACAAAACTATTTCGGGATACAAAGTCGGAATTCTTAACCTTCGATTTTATTTTGAGATATAAGTTGTGCATGAATTTGTTGGTATGGAACAATTAGGAAAATTTGGGACCAAAAGGGATAAAATTGGAAGTTGAAAATCATCCACAATTTCCATGGTTGGCCGTGTATAGTGGGTGTTGGCCCACACAAATTGTGTTCAATTTTAATTGGAACAACACATGGTGTGGGCCAAGGGACCCTTGACTAAGTCTTTCATTAGTTAAAAGATGACTACTAGTCTTTATTCTCATTTCATCCACACTTAGAAAAAAACAAGGAAGTTGAAGAAAACAACAAGCTTGTTCTCGGCTAGGAACAAGGAAAATCAACTTTCATTCTTGTCCTTCTAAAATTATTTTGATGATGCAAACCCACTATATTGAGGTCCCTAAGAAGCGTGGAGGTGTCGTTGGGCGATCAACCCATTATTTTTCATCCTTGGAAACCCTAGCATATTGTGGAATTGAAGAAAAGGTAAGATTTGATTATGTTTTGTATGTTATAAAGGTTGTATGCTTGTTATAGTATGTTATAATGGAGAAAAATCATGAAATATGGAATGTTGGAAGTGAGTTTTGTGTGTGGTGTTTTAGCCGTGTGGTGTGTGTGTGTTGTGTGATATTGAAGCTATGAATTAAAGCCTAGTTAGCATTGTTATGATCATTGTAAGGTGAAGAACGATTGAGAATCATCCATATATGTATATGTGTAGTGTTGGTCGAAATGGGTCATATTAGATAGCAATGAATGAATTGATATCGCTTAATGTTTTAGTCGTCGTTGTTATGAATTCTATGTTGGAAATGAATGTTTATTAACTCAAATTGATGTTGTAATGGTTGCGGGCTGAATTGAGGACTATTGTGCATTTAATGTAAATTGTATATGGATGAGAATAGCATTGTTAGAATGTAAATTGTGGGTGCAAAGCATGAATTGAAAATGAGGAATGGTTTAAGGGAGGTTCTCGGGTTTGGGGCTGAATTCGGGTAGATTGGAGAAAAATTTGGATTATTGGAAATGTTGTATGAATTGCTTAGGATGTCCTTAAATATTGTTGGTATGGGTTCGGGTTAGTATGTGAATATATAAGCGTCGATCTTGTCTTGAAGGTAAGCCGTGTAGAATCGAATTCATGAATGTTGTCGAATGATGGAAAAGAGAGTTGTTATTGTTGTATTGTCTTTCGGATGGGTTGTTGATGTTGCTAGGTTGGTTATTGTTGTTGTTGTTGATTGATTTGGCCGAGTTAAATTCTCGGGGTGTCCTATTTGGAAATGCTGCCCAAATTTACGTAGAATTAAGGGCAAATTTGGAATTAAATGCCCAAATGGCTATATCTAATGTTTGGCATATTATGGCTTAATTGTAGACCTTGGGCAGCCCGAGGCGTAGATTGGATTTAGCTTGAGTTTGGAGTAGCTTTGGAAGCGTGTGAGGTATGTAAAGCTCTATTCCTTCTTCTTTGGCATGCCTTAGTTACAAATAGGCTATGACACGAGCCTCGAGGAAATTTTATTCCAGCAATCCGAGCATGTTTATGACTTTTATTCGTTCTTGGAAATTCGTATGTTGATATGATGAAATATTGGCCTTTATGCCTTTGAAATAATTGATTTTCAACTTTTGCATAAAAAGTTTGGTTTTTAAAAGTTTCCGTAACTACGAACGCCCGTATCTTTTACAGAAAGGCTCAGATTGCCTTGATATGCTCGTAGGTGATTGTATGTCATATGATAAGTATGTTTTTCACAGGCGGGCCCGGCTCGGGTCGACACCCATCCGTGGGTCCCGCGATTCTTTCTTTTATAATCTTGATGACTTTTGAAAGAATTCGATTTGGTTTTTATTCCGACTTCAAGTACGATCAGGTTACTTATCTTTCGAGTTTGTAATACTGGTTCGATAACTGGTGATGACTATTGTCTTGGTTTGGATATAATAGTTCGCTTTGGCTATTCCATTGGGTTTGTAATAATGATTTGTATGCTGTTATGTGATATTGCCGCTGGGTATTTGGCCGCGGTATGTTATGTTATGTGATATAGCCGCTGGGTATTTGGCCGCGGTATGTTATGTTCTCGCGGATATTGCGCATTGGGTATTTGGCCGCGGTATGTTATGATATTGCCGGGTATTCGGCCGCGGTATGTTGTGTGATGTGATAGTGCGCCGGATTTTGACCGCGGTATGTGGTGTGATGCGAGTCCTATGCATAATTTGTTTTCTTGAGAAAAATATTATAATAAGTAAACATGTTGGTATTTTTGGATATGTTCTTACTTTCTGTACTTTCGCTTTGGTTATGACTCAGGTTTGATTATTATATATTTCTGCTTTGCATACTCAGTACATATTCGCTTCGACCCCCTTTTCTTCGGGGCGTTTTCATGCCCGCGGTACGGACGTCCGGTTCGACGATCCGCGGTCTAGGACACCCGTTACGCGATTGAGTGCTCCACTTTATTTCGGAGCCCACATCTTGGTATATACTCGTCCGTTGTATATGTATGAGTTTGTTCGGGGTACGGCGGGGCCCCCGTCCGTCATATGATTCCGTCCATACTTCGTCTAGAGGTACGTGGATATATACGTGTGGGTCGTGCCCGTCGTTCGGTTAGACCTGTATGATATGTGTTTTGGCGATTACATTCGCCATGGCAGCCTTGTCGGCTTGCATATGTATATAAATGTCGATCTGTTGGCCCTGTGTGGCCTTTGTTGGTATTTTCTGCGTGCAGGGTTATTTTGGATAGTCAGAAAAATAAAGAAAACTCTGCCGAAATTTTTCTGGAAATAATATAAGTTGAAACATAGCCTTACCGGCTTCTGTTACATACCTGGATGTGTTTGATATAATCTGAGGCAGTGTTTGATATTTGTATACCTATAAGCCATCCGTGTGTGACTCTGTTTGATAGGTGCGTTTGGGTGCCCAATTCGGGCACTAGTCACGGCCTACGGGGTTGGGTCGTGACAAAAGGGGTAGTGTTATATCCGGCAGTTTTGCGTATTTGGAAAACTTGAAACAATTTTAAGTTGTAAGGAATAAGGACATGTTTGGATTTTTCTTAATATGTGTATGCCGGTTATGAAGGTATGGATGCGGAATTATCGAGGAAGGCTAAGGGTAAAACGGAAATTTTGAAAATTTGTTTCATGAATTACAAAGTTTAGCCAACAATTTGGCTCAAAAAAAGAAAAAGAAAAATGGAGGCCCAAGTCTTGGAGATGGCCGGCCATAGGAGAAAATGGCCCAAGGCCCATGGAAATTAAAAATCCATGTGATAAATAAGATAAAAGGGGACACTTATCATCTTAGCATGTAGAACATTCAAGAAAAAAAAAATTAAGAGCAAGAGCAAGAGAGGTTTCGGCCATAGGAGAAAAAAAAAAAAATCCCAAGCCTTCATCTTTGATTCAAGAATTATAATTTTCTTATATTCCTATCAAGTTCAAGATTCTTTACAAAGTGGTATAATTATTTTGTCAAGAAAGTGACTTTGGTGGCAAGGAGAACTTATTGGAAAAGGTAAGGATTTCATGTTTTCTTTCACGTTATAGAAGATTTATGGATGTTAGAGTGAATAAAATTGAAGGGAAATCATGAAATTATGGTGTGTGCATGCATGGCCGTGTGGTGTGTGTGTGTGTGTTGTGGCCGTGTAGTGCCCTATGTGGGGAAGATGTTATTGAATTTGTTTGGTATGCTAATTGTGTTGTTAGGGTATTATGAAGTGAATGGAAGGTTAATGGTTCTTGTTGTCATGGAAAATGTGTTGTAAGGTTGTTGTAGGAAAATATGCAACTTTGTAGTAGTTTATGTAAATATAAGAATGAAGTCGTTAAGATGCAAAGTATGGTTGTTGTTAATGAAATTGGAAGACAAAAACGTGTTATGGAAGTTTATGTTGAAAGTTGGAAGCTTTGGATGAATTATGGTTTCGGTGAAACTTTTGTATGATTTGTGAAATAATGTGAAATGCTTCCGAATTGCGTTTGAATGGTCTTGAATTAGTAAATGAATATGGAAATGTTGATATTAGTTTGAAAGTGTGAAGTTGGAGTCGAAGTTGTTACGTTATAAAGAAAGAGGGACTATTTATGTTATAATGTGTTTTATTGAAGATTGATGTTGCTAGTGTTGTTATTGGTTTGGTTGCGATATTCGAGCCGAGTCATATTCTCTGGCGGCCGAATTTATAGGGGAGGTGCTTCCCCAAATTTCGTAGTCAAGAAAGGGCTAAGAATGAATTTCTAAAAGCTTATAACTTACAATTGGTAATTGTGACCATTTGTAGATCTCGGAGCAAACGGGATTTGAGTTTAAGCGAGCATAAGGCGCGTGTAAGGTATGTAAAGCCTACCTTTCCTTCATTTGGCATGTCCTAGTCATACTAGGTTAAGATCGGAACCTCGGGGATAATTCTGCTCTTGGAAATCTAAGTTGATTTTGAGTACTATTCATTAGTTACATTTGAACTAAAATCTTTGCATTTGGTTGAAAGAATGCTTAAACCTCCATAACTTCTGTAAATGTATCCGAATCGCTCCGAAACTCTCATAGATGACTTTAGGGACCCTAATGTTTGCAATTCATGTCCGCCGCCTCGACTTGACCTGAGGTGGGCCCGCAAGTCCCGAGAATTCCCTTATTAGATTTGTTTGTCTCATTTTCGTATGATATGAAAAGGAAACGTTTGCCTATGACTCTAAGGTCCGTTTGAAATGCCCTATAATGTTATTTGAACGTTCTTCATTATGAATGATACTAAATTTTTCGAGAATAACCTACGATGTATTTTTCGAAAAAATTGATAACTTAAAAGTCCGCGACTTTTGTATATTAATTCCGATTAACTCGATACTCATTTTGAGCCTTCTGATCCTAATGTATATGTATATGAAATTATGTGTCGAGTCCTGGAGTTTACTTTTAATATGCTTACGGTTTCGCACTACTACGCTCGTGCCAATGATTATGATTTCACTGCGGTACCCGGGCCGGTTTTGTGATCGTGCGCACTATGACATATTCGGCGGTATGATGTGTTACGATTTCCGAGACCTCGCCATAGGGGTTACTGTTTATGGTGTTATGATGTGATATGGCATACGATATGTTACGATGATATGATATGTATGATGTTACGATGTGTTCGGAGTTTGTACGGAGATTTGAAAACTTCTGGAGTATGATGTGTTGTGGCACCAGCGTCGGGGGTGACCACGTTCCTGAGCCCTATGCATGATTTTTGTTTTACTTGTATTTTATACATTGGTTTTCCGCACAGGTTTGATCTGCTACCTCTGTATTTGTTTTGTATATTCGATCCCGGTCATGGTTTGGACTCTGCTTTACATACTCGGTACTTTTTCATCTTGACCCCCTTTCTTCGGGGAAGTGCGTTTCATGCCCGCGGTACGGACGCTCGGTTGGGCGATCCTCGGCTTAGGCTCCCTATTCTGCTATTATGGAGTGCTCCCTTGATCCGGAGCCCATATTTGGTATATGTCTTTTGTTATGCATACTGTTACATTTGCTACTATTCGGGTACGGCGGGGCCCTTTTTGTCCCGTCATATGTTTGTACGTACGTATGTACGTAGAGCACGTAGTCATAGTTGTGGGTCATGGGTCATGTACGTGTGTGTGATTATGATTTGCATCCTTATGCGGCCGTATGCGACTATGGCCAATATGGCCCATATATTTGTATATGTGTGTATATCTGGGCAATGTGCATTCCACCAGCTTTGCTTTTGATGTGATGATTCTGCACGGGCGACCGCTTAGGATAGCATTTGTTTCAGTACTTGTACGATGTCTGTTATCAGTTTGTGGTGTGAACAATATTTATTAAATCTGATTAAGCCTTAATGTGATGATCTGGTTCGTAAGCCTGTTTGGGTGCCTAAGTAGGGCACCAGTCACGGCCCACGGGGCTGGGTCGTGACAGGTAGAAGCTAGGATTAAAATTGAGATGGTGCCGCGAATTAATTGTGGAGATCTAGAACGATATGATATTGAAAAGGGGAGGTTTATAGGAAAGAATACGACAAAAGAAGGATAACGGGTAGTGTACAGTGACGTTGTGAAAGAAAACACGACTATACTGGATTAAAGGCTGAGATGTGGGCAAGAAAGTTATTCGTTAATAATGCTACGCCTCATAGAAAGTAAGAGGGAAAAATAGAAAGACCTTCAATAGTAGGAAGTGAGCATAGGAGACGGGTGAGTAAAGGAAGAAAAGAGAGTTCAAAAGGGTAGGCCGTAGGTGGATACCAGGACGGAAGGAATAGGTGGAACAGGGTAAATCAGGAGAAGAAAAGATCGTGACCGAGGTTAAAATGTAATTTATACAAGTTGTACCAGAATAGCTAATGAGAAAAGTCTAGATTTAGTGATACCAATACGGCGATAATAGTTTGGTTGCATTAAGGAAGGTGTAAAGATGGGTCGAACTAGGTTACCGAGATAGAATTTGTACTAAGGACAAGTAGGATATGGCTATGATCGGACCAAAGTGTCTATTTTGATACCGGGCGTGAGATAAGACGGCGACTAAGTAAGGCGTAAGGATTAGTGAAGCCATGCTAAGTATTCTGGGCTAAATTGAGTACCTCACTTGTACAAATGCGTGGTCGGAATGGAAGCAAGATCTAAGTAAAGGGGTGGTAGCGGAGTTGAATTAAAGACAAGAGGTAACCCGAGGTAATGTGTTTAGAGTGTTACAAGTTGAGTAAGAGATGGGTTTAAGCGACATGATCAGAGTAGTTGGCTACCAAAAGCGAACGAACTTATGTGTTCCGCGAAAGGCGTAACAAGAGTCGACAAGGGGGAGAAGTTAGTTCGAGATGTGTCTTGGACCTTGCTACATTGTTATAAGGTAGGCATGTCGCGCACTAAAGACGTGGCCTTCGTAAAGTATTGTGACAGAATAATAAGGGAAAAGATGTGACTGAAGAGGTTGAAAAGGAGGTAAAGGGGGAATACTATCGGTAAAATGGGATTGTATACTATGGCAATCAAGGAGACCCCCGAAGTCTACATTCGACTTTCCTAGACTAGTTGAACATTCGAGGACGAATCTTCTAAAGGGGGGAAGGATGTTATATCCCGTATTTCGTACGTCGGGATAATCCGAGTTAACCTTGATAAGTTAAGGGCAAGACTATTCCGAGGTACAAATTTGAGATTTCCTTGAACTACGACTCCATTTTAAGACATAAGTTGTTGTGATTTTGTTGACATGGAATATTTAGGAACTTGGGGGCCAAAAATGAATTAAGAAAAAATTAAATATTTCATGATTTGTGAGGGCATGTGGCCGGCCACTTAAGGTGTGGGCCAAGGCCACATGGCCACTTGATATATGTAACAAAGATGAAGGAAATTAGTCATCTTTCCACCATTTCTAATTCTAGAAAAATCAAGAAAAATTGGGAGAGAAAAAGAAGGCCATTTTCGGCCAAGAACAAGAGAAATAAGGACCAAGAATTGATCATCAAAAAAATAAATTCTTCAAGCAAACTTGTTAATTCAAGGGTGCTAAGTAACGTGGAGTCGTTGTTTCGGGCGATAGTTTGCTCGTTTTTCTCTATCTACCAACTTTGGTCAAGTTAAGAAGTTGAAGAAGAAAGGTGAGTTTTAATCTTGTTCTATGTGTTATGAATGGTTCATGTGTGTTGTAGTGTGTCAAAATGAATGAAATTATGGAAATATTGCATGTTGGAGGTGTAGCCGTGAATGTGTGTGTGTGGCCGTGTACATGTGTATGTGTAGGGGGTGATGAACTAATTGTATTTAGCATATTTGTGTGTTGTTGTAGCGTGTAGGAATGGATGAAAATTATGGAGTTTGGAATGTTGATGTGGTGGCCGTATGGATGGTGTGGAACCGTGTATATATGTAATGTGTATGCCAAGAATGAATTAATGTTGGTTAGCATGTTTTGATTGTTGTAGTGTGAAGAAGAGAATAAAAATCATCTTTGTATGGGTGTATGGTGTTGGCCGAATGGTCCTCCTTTAGTGTAGTGTGAATGAACTAATCGTCGTTAGTATTTTCGCTATCGTCGTTATGGATTTTATAAGGAAAAATGAAGTTCGATGACTCAAAATAATGTTATGTTAGTTATAGGATGATTGGGAAATTTATGTGGATTTTATGTAATTTTTGTGCTTATGAGAATTGTATTGTTAATGTGTGGATTATTAGAGTAATTCGTGAATTTGGAAGGAAAGAATGTAGATCATGTTGTTTTCGGGTTTGGAGACAAATTCGGGTGAGTTGGAGCCTTATTTGGGTTGGTTGGAAAATTGTATGAATTGTTTAAAACGTTCTTGAATATTGTTTGAATGGTTTTGGATTAGTAATCGAATGTATAAATGCGGATATTAGATTGAATGTAAGTAGTTGAAGTGACTATATTATGAGTGTTGTTAAATGTTGTTGAAGTCATGTAGAAAGAACTATTAATGTTGGAAAGTATTGTGAATTGACTATTGATATTGTAGGTTGGTTGTTGGTTTGGTTGTTGTTGAAATTGGCCGAGTTGAAATCTCGGGGTTGGTGTATTTACAGGGGAAATCGCGAAATTTCAGAGAAATTAATGTCCGTTTGGAATGAATGCCTAAGTGCGTGTAGCTAATGTTGATATATTTGGCGTTATGTAGATCTTGGAGCATCCGAGAGTTGAAGCTTGGCTTATCTTGCGAGCGGAAGAGGTATGTAAGGCGTTACTTTCTATTCTTTGGCATGTCTTAGTATTACTAGGCTATGACCCGAGCCTCGGGGTAATTCCACTCTTAGAATCCGAGCTCGATTCGTACTTTATACATTCCTAAAGATCTACTCTTTAATGTAACTTAAACTAAGATTCTTATGTTCTCAAAAGAGTGAATTTCAAAAGTCTTGTAAAGAATTCTGCTACTAAAAAGGTCCCGAGCTTCAAACGATCGTAACTTTCGCATACGAGCTCAAATCGCCCCGAAACTTAATAGGTAACTTTATAAGACATAACATTCCCCCAACTCTCGTAAGCGGGCTCGGATGGGGATGACACCCATCCGTGGGGCCCGCGGCCTTTCTGCGATTATTCTTAATGACCTTTAAGAAAGATTTAGTACTATTGTCACATTGACTTCCGACTATGGATTCTCTACTTATTTGATAAGTTTATGATTATGATTTTTATGCATTTTAAATGAGGATTGTTACGCATATGACCTCAAGATGTAATCATGGTTTCTAAGTCCGGTTTGATAAATTTCGAAAGATGTCGAAAGGTACTTGATATAGTCTTGTCCGACTTTCAAATGATAATTCGTTTAACTTATTTCATCGAGTCTTTGATGTGATTTATATGCATATGGTTTTCTCACTACTCTGCTCGTGCAAGCTCGATATATACATTTGAGTCCGGAGCCGGGACACGCATTCGTGCACATTCCTCTTGCATTATTCACTAAGTCCCTCACTAGAGGGCGGGACACGCTATATATATATATATATATATATATATATATATATATATATATATATACATATGATGGTGTGATGGTGTGATGAGACGGGGATGGCGGCCAGGATGGCATATGATGATTCTATTCACCGAATCCCTCACTAGAGGGCCGGGACACGCTATGTATATGCATATATATATATGATGATTACTTATGTTTATGACATGATCATGCATTGTCTATGTTCAGAGGTAAGCCTTTTTGGCACTGCACTTATGTTCCATACTCTTTATTTTGGTACGGCTTTGTTTTTGCATTTCATGCTTTACATGCTCGGTACATATTCAAACCGACTCCCCTTTCTCACTGGGGGGCTGCGTTTCATGCGCGCGGTGCGGATACTCGTTTGGGTGAGCGCGACTTAGGATCCTATTCGGTTGTTGTGGAAAGCTCCTTGTCCGAGCCCGGATTTTGGTACGGACTTCTTTTATTATATATATATATATTTATTCGGGGGTACGGCGGGGCCCTGTCCCGTCATAGTTAGTTATTATTTTGTTAGAGGCTTTGTAGACATAAACGTGGGTTGTGGGTAGCACCGCTCTGATTGTGTTTATGTTACGTAAATCCTCGGGTTGTATATATGATATATGTATATATGTGAGCGCGATGTCGTGCCTTTTTGTGCGTATAAGTTCCTATTATGTTCATCAAGATACGAGTATAATTGATAGGTGGAGTACGAGTGCCCGGCTCGGGCACTAGTCACGGCCTACGGGGCAGGTCGTGACACCATCGCCAGCTGCGTATCTACGAGCCTCTGCGGAGTACTAGACATATGGACGGGACAGGACCCCGTCGTGCCCAATCATGAATATATATATATATATATGTACCAAAAGAATAATCAATGGCACCTCCGGACAATGGAGTGCTCACAAATCGACTACTAGCTCATGGATCGGCACCGTCTCCTTGCCTACCTGTGGGCATGAACACAGCGTCCAAAGAAAAAGGACGTCAGTACGAACATTGTACTAAGTATGTAAGGCAGGAATGAAATAAGCATGATAGGAATATCGTAAATCATGAGATGGAGATACAACCTGCGTCCTCTTTCAAGCGTCATTGCATGTCATATACATTCGTCATACATAAGCATATCATGTACATTATCATAGCGCATACTTTATCATATCACATACTTTATCATGTTACATATATTTCATCATACCATACATGCATCGTCGTATCAATCATACATCATCATGTCAGTAACCCGTGTCCGGGTAACCATCGTAAGCCGCCCACTAGTGGTGTCATGCCCGGCCCTCTAGGCTCGGTGGAATCATAGCAGCCCGCCTTAGCGGTGACATGCCCGGCCATCTAGGCACGGTGGAATCATATGCGGCTTTTGCCTTAGCGGTGACATGCCCGCCAATTAGGCGCGGTGGAATCATATCATCATACATAGCATGCATTTATCATCGTACATTATACATCATCATAGTCATCGCTATCATTTATTTCGTAGACATGTCGTGGTTCTATCATAAGTTACATCATTATACATATATCATCAATTCATACATTAAGACTTGGAAGCAAGCATAGTTATGTCGGGGTGACGTAAGGTCATGGACCCCCGATTTCATTATGGAGCATTCGTAAGCATTCCACCTCACCTTGGAAGAATGGGCATAAGGTGAGTGTATACAATGGTCAATCATCAATGAACTATGGATAGCTTCATTAGCTTAATAGGAGCATCATATCATTGACTATAGCATCTCTAGACTTAGCTTGTCATTATCGTTATCATCTCGTATCTCTTGTCTCGTATAGCTATTTATGAACAAGGGCTCATAGTCTTTTTGAAGATGGAACATTCATAAAGAAAAGAGGAAATCATGCCATAGGACTCATGCCTTAGAAAGAAGGACTAGCCTCACATACCTTTGTCGTTTAGCTATTCTATCGCTTGCTCGTTCTCCTTTAATGCATTTGTTTATACCTTCAAGATAATTCGTATCGACGTTAGCTATATCGTCACAAAAACATACTCATTAAAGCTATAGAAATTTGGGCAGCATTTCCTTTGTTTATACTACTTTCCACCATATTCCATATCAACTCCCAACGTTCATAACGACAATCACAATATCACTAACAACAATCGTCATTCATTCACATGATTCGCATTTCACAATTCCATCTAAATTCTCCATAATCATGACTAAAAGTCCATCGTCATATTCTTTCATATCCAATACTTATTTCATGTTCTAAATACCATTTATAACGTGTTTATATCATCAACATATTCACTTTCATGATTCAATCCAACTACTATTCAATAATGACACTATCTACACATTTGATGACCCATTTGTTGTACTCTTCTACCATCCATGTGTTTCAACTTATAAATACTTCAAACAACATGTAAAGATCATGAAACTTACCTTAGATGATGGAGGAATAAGCTTAGAATGGTGATTCACCCTTAGCACCAAAACCCTACTTTATCTCTCTTGGGATTTTCTTGATTTGTATAACTTTGGAGAGGTTCCCTTCACTTGATTCACCTTCATTCTTGATATTGATCTTTGATTTCTCTTGTTTTCTCATGGATGAAGTGTTTGGAACTCTCTAGAGGTTTCTTGAATGGTGGAGGTGGGAGATGAAATGAAAAATGGTCCCTTATATAAAATACACTTCAGCCCGACCAAGATATACGGACTAACATACGGTCCGTATGTTTTATACGGTCCGTATGTACGGCCGTAGATCGGTCGGTGAAGTATACTCTCTTTGGACTGAATCTACGGTTGGACATACGGTCCATACATTTCATACTGGCCGTAGGTTGGTCCAGTTTTCCGGAAATCATTTCGTCGATTCGTTTGATCTCCGATCCTTATGGAACCTTCTTAAAACTTGTTCCTTACTTCAATACCATTCTAAGGGATGTTATAACTCTTCCTCAAAGGGTCATTAAGACATCCTTAACTTAATACTCATAATTTTTATCCGTTACGCTCGACTTGCGACTCACTTCCCTTAACAACGTTCTTTCCTTAACTCGAATGTCTTTGGAAATCTTAATTAGGATCGTCAATTACTATTTCCTACTTGTCCAACCCTCGTATACGTCATACCCCTCGCTCGTCTATTCACTGTACACTAACGGGAAATTTTTCGAGGTGTAACACTTCTGGAATTTAGCTGTAAATTGTGCCCCTCTATATGTGATAATAGATCTTTGGAACAACATGAAGTCGCACTACCTCTTTAAGATACAATCTTGCATAATCTTCTACTGAATATGTAGTTTTGATTGGAAGAAAATGAGCTGATTTCGTGAGTCTGTCAATGATTGCCCATATGGAGTCATACTTACGCTGAGAACGAGGCAAACCTACAATAAAATTCATATTGATCACTTCCCATTTCCAGGTTGGAATTTCCATATCATGCAACAATCCTCCTGGTTTTTTATGCTCAATTTTCACTTGCTGACAATTTTGACATTGAACTACAAACTCTGCTATATCTTTCTTCATTCCATCCGACCAATACATTGACTTAAGGTCATGGTACATCTTCGTTGCTCCTGGATGGATAGAATACTAGGAGTAATGAGCTTTTTCCAGAATCTGACGACGTAGTTCTGCAACATCCGGGACACATTGTTAGAACCCGTATTTTTGTGCATTGGATTAATCCGGATTAATTATGATAAATTAAGGACAAAACCATTTCGGGATACTAAGTCAGAATTTGTTGACCTTCGATTTTATTTTGAGATATAAGTTGTGCATGAATTTGTTGGTATGAAACAATTAGGAGAATTTGGGACCAAAAGTGATAAAAATTGGAAGTTGGAAATTATGAATTATGTGGCCCTTGGCCGTGTGGCATAAAGTGGTGCCCACACAATTTTGTGTCATCTTTTAAGTGATCCAACTCATTAATGTGGGCCAAGGGAATTTTACACCTCATAAGATATTAAAAGATGACCACTAGTCATCTTTAGTTCATTTCCACACTTAGAGAATAAGAAGCAAAAGCTGAAAACCCCATTGGAGGCTCTCGGCCAGCCTTGGAGAAAATCAACCCCCATTTTTAGCTCTTCCAAAATTATTCCATTGATGTAAACCCATTATTTTGAGGACCCTAAGTAGCTTGGAAGCATCGTTGGAGCGATCAACCCATTACTTTTCATCTTTTGGAAACCCTAGCCTATTGTGGAATTGAAGAGTAAAGGTAAGATTTGATCTTGTTTATGTATTATGAAGGTTGTATGCTTGTTTTAGTATGGTAAATTGGATGAATATCATGAAAAATAGCATGTTGGAAGTGAGTTGTGTGTGTGTGGTGTTAGCCGTGCAAATGGGTGTTTGTGGTGTTGTGTTGAAATTATGAATTAATGCCTAGTTAGTTTATTATGCTCATTGTAAGGTGAAGGAACAATTGAAAATCATCCATATATGTATATGTATAGTGTTGGTCGAAATGGGTCATATTATATGACAATGAACGAATCGATATCGCTTAATGTTTTAGTCGTCGTCGCTATGAATTCTATGTTGGAAATGAATGTTTATTGACTCAAATTGATGTTGTAAATGTTGCGGACTGATTTGGAGGCTATTGTATATTTAATGTAATTGGTATATGGATGAGATAGCATTGTTAGAATAAATTGTGGATACAAATCATGGTTTGGAAATGAGGAGCATGAAAAAGGGGTGTCTCGGTTTAGGGCTGTTTTCGGGTAGCTTGGGAAAATTTATGGATTGTTGAAAATGTTGTATGAATTGCTTAGAATGTCTTTAAATATGGTTGGTATGGGTTCGGGTTAGTATGTGAATGTATAAGCGTCGACGTTGGCTTGAATGCAAGTCGTCGAAGTGAATTTATGAAAGTTGTTGAATGATGAAAAGAGAGCTATTATTGTTGTTTTGCCTTTCGGATTGATTATTAATGTTGTTAGGTTGGTTGTTGTTGTTGTTGTTGATTGATATGGCCGAGTTAAATTCTCGGGGTAGCCTATTTACAGGGGAAATCTTGCTCAAATTTACGTAGAATTAAGGGCGAAATTGGAATTTAAGGCCCAAAAAAGTCTTTAGCTAATGTTTGGCATTTTATGGTTTCTTTATAGATCGTGGAAAGCCCGAATCATAGGTGGTATTTAGCTTGAGTTCGGGTCATTTTGGAGAAGCGTTTGAGGTATGTAAAGTAACCTTTCTTTTTGGCATGCCTTAGTTAAAGTAGGCTATGATACGAGCCTCTAGGAAACTCTATTCTCGCAATCCGAGCTTGTCTATGATTCGCATGTGTTTCCTTGGTATTCTTGTGCTCATATGCCATAACATTGATCCTTATATCCTTGGAATTCATAATTTGTAAAGATTTCATGAAAGCTGATTTTGGTTTTAAAGCTTATTCTTTAGCGATTCCAAAAGTTCAAACGCTCATAACTTTCTTAGAAAAGCTCGGATTGCTTTGAAATTTTCGTAGGAGTTTGTATGATATAGAATGAGTATGTTTTTTTCATAGGCGGGCCCAGTTCGGGTCTACACCCGTCCGTGGGTCCCGCGACGTTCCTTTATGAAATTTTGACAACTTTTGAAGGAGAATGTTGTAATTATTATTCTGATTTCAAATATGATTATTTTACTTATCTTTTGGATTATGAAAATGATTTTATGCATATGATTCCTCACTACTCCGCTCGTGCCTACTATGATATCGTTTGCCGGTTCCGGATTACTCGTTGTCGTGCGCATTATGATATACTCCGGTGTTATCTTGTGTTCATGGTTCACCTAGTTCCTCGCTCGAGGCCGGTTCCACTTATATTTGGTGTGATCTTGTGTATGGTGATATCTTGTGTATGATATGTGACGGAGATTCGGAGATTTGAAACTTTCTCGGTGTTATGTTGTGTTATGGCGCCATCGACGAGTGGCGACCATATTTCGTGCCCTATGCATGATTTATATTTTGAGTAACATTTTGATATTTCGGAAATGCATTTACTTTTTCGTATCCCTATTTCGATTTCGACTCGTATTTGTATACTACATTTTACGCTTTGCATACTCGTACATATTTGCACCGACCCCCCTCTTCGGTTTCATGCCAGCAGTACTGGACGCTTACGCTTTGGTGATCAACCGGTTTAGGACACCCTCTTCTACTATTTGGAGTGCTCCTCTCATCCCGAGCTTATATTTTTGGTATATATTTTATTCGTGCATTGTATATATTCGTTCGGGGGGTACGGCGGGGGCCACGTCCCGTCATCCGATCTGTCCGTCTGTTTAGAGGTACGTGGACATGTTTGTGGGATTGTGCCTACTTACATGCGGTTGTGTTTGTATATATTGTGTTTGGGCGATTCCATTCGCCGCGGCAGCCTTGTCGGCCCGCATATGTATATATGTTATTTTGTTGGCCCTGTGTGGCCTTTGTTGGTATTTTCTGTGTGCAGGGTTATTTTGGATAGTCCGTAAAACAAAGGAAACTCGGCCGAAATTTTTCTGGAAATTATATAAATTTGCAACTTAGCCTTGCTCGCTCGTTATATACTTGGATGCGTTTGATACCTAATTTGTGATAAATGCTATTGTGTGTGTTCGGGGTGCGCCAGACGGCACTAGTCACGGCCTACGGGGTTGGGTCGTGACACACATAGCCTTCCTCGGTACCTGAGAACCCTATCGGCAGAAATCTCAAATGGTGACTTTTTCTTCTGGGAAGTGTATCTCTATAGTGACTCAGCTCGGGATCTTCATAGTGGCACTTTTTCACTTCCATATCTATGGAGGAAACAGCTGGGTTGTGAATATTGACTCCTGCATTGCCTAAATCCATTAAACGAACTCCGAGGCTAGCTAGCTAGTGGAGCTCACGAACTAATTCTTTCTTTTTCGGTCGAACGTTACACAGACTGCCCATGGATTTATGGCTAAGAGCATCGGCCACCACATATGCTTTCCCTGGATAATATAAGATGCTCACATCATAGTCCTTGAATAGCTCTAGCCATCATCGCTGCCGCAGATTCAACTCCTTCTGTTTGAAGATAGACTGGAGACTCTTATGATCTGTATAAATATCAACATGTACACCATAAAAATAATGTTTCCATATCTTTAGTGTATGAATAACCGCAGCTAATTCATGATCATGGGTCGGGTAATTCTTCTCATGTTTCCTTAACTGTCTGGAGGCATAGGCTATTACCTTTCCGTGCTGCATCAACACACAGCCCAATCTGACACCGAAAGCATTACAACAAACAACATAACCTTCTGATCCTTCTGGAAGTGTCAGGACTGGGGCTGAAGTCAATCTATCTTTCAATTCCTGGAAACTGTGCTCATAAGCATCAGTCCATTGAAATTTTGCTAATTTCTGAGTTACCCTCGTCAATGGTGCTGAAATAGAAGAGAATCCTTCCACAAATCTTCTATAATAACCCGCTGATCCTAAAAAGCTTACCAATCTATAGTGTCAGTGCCTCTGCCAAGTCTTCACGGCCTCACCACTTTGAATATCCACTGATGCCATCAATCGAGATAATATGGGCTCCTTAAAAGTTAAGGCATCTCAACCAAAACTCATATTTTGAAAATTTTGCATATAATTCTCGAGTCCGAAGAATCCCAAGGACAGTACGTAGATGATTTGCATGCTCTGCTTCTGACCGAGAATATACTAAAATGTCATCGATGAATACTATCACAAATAGTTCTAGAAAAGGCCTGAATACATTATTCATCAAATTCATAAACACTGCTGGAGCGTTAGTCAACCCAAATGACATTACCCGAAATTCATAACGACCATATCGGGTTCTGAAAGCCATTTTCGGAATGTCTTCTTCCTTGACTCTCACTTGGTGATATCCTGATCTCAGATCTATCTTTGAAAATAACTTAGCACCTTGTAGTTGATCATACAAATCATTGATTCTCGGAAGCGGATACCTATTCTTTATCGTCACCTTGTTCAACTGCCTATAGTCAATGCAAATTCGAAAGGAACCATGTTTCTTTCTTACAAACAAGACAATGCTCCCCATGGTGATGAACTGGGTCTGATAAATCTCTTTTCAAGAAAATCCTTCAGTTGTGCCTTTAGCTCTTTTAATTCTGCAGGAGTCATTCTGTAAGGAGGAATAGTATGGGTTCGGTGTCCGGCAACACATCAATAGTAAAATCAATCTCCCGTTCCGGTGGAAGGCCTGAAAGTTCATCTGGAAATACATCTAGAAACTTATTCACTACCGAAACAGATTGAAGAGTCAGCGGCTTTACTTCGGTGTCATGACCCCGGGCTAGACGATAAATATAGCCTTTAGCAATCATCTTCCTCATTTTGAGGTAAGAAATAAACCTACCCCTTGGAGACGCTATGTTACCTTTCCATTTAAGCACTGGTTCTCCTGGAAATTGGAACCGAACTATTTTTGTTCTACAATTCACATTAGCATAGCAAGAAGCCAACCAGCCCATGCCCATAAGGACATCAAAGTCTAACATTTCCAGCTTAATCAAATCAGCTATAGTCTGACGACCACATACCACAATCGCACAACTTCTGTACACCTGTCTAGCTATTACCGGATCACCAACAGGAGTAGACACCTCAAAAGGTTTAATTGACTCGGGTTTCACCCCAATACAATCAGCAATATACAGAGCAATATACAATAAAGTGGAACCCGGATCAATCAATGCATAAACATCAGGAGAGAATACTGATAGGATACCTGTGACAACATCAGGGGAGGACTCAAGTTCATGTCGTCCGGCTGAGGCGTAAATACGAGGCTGAGGGCCACTCGAACCGGATGCTCCCCCTCTGCCCCTACCACGGCCTATCAGACCCGGGTGGAGTCCGCTTCTTGACTGTGGCGCACGTACGAGAGAGGAACCGACCGCCGATCCCCGTAGGGTCGAGCCCCACCTCTACCACTCATCGAGGGATAATCATGCATCATGTGCCCAATTTAGCCATAGGCATAACAAGCATCTGAGCCTCGGTGACACGGACCCAAATGCAATCTACCACACTGGTTGCATCGTGAAAATGAGTCTCCTCTGATTGGGATCACCTCCAAACTGAGAACTCGGAACTCTCAACCTCTGACCTTGTCCCACAACGTGGGCGTCTGCTCCCCCGCCCGCAACCGAGGGAGGTGGACTCCGGCCGCAGTACCAGCCCGAATATCCGAATACCGCGCCCGGCCCCCCATACTCACTACTAGGTAGATCCGGTTTCTTTACCATGCCCTCATCAATATCGCTCAATTCCTGGTTGCCAATGCTTCTCCAAATTTTGGGCGTGAGCCTGAATATGGGAGATCTCCATCCCTTCCTAAAGTGAAGCTGTCAAGCAATCTTTGATCAAATGTGGCCCTAAGCCACTTACAAATCGATGTACTCGGTCTCCCATATCAGCCACCATGGTTGGAGCATATCGGCCCAATGAATTGAATATTTCCTTGCTTGAGATTCAAGAACCTGTCAGCTCGGGCCCTTCGAACCTCGGGTGGCAAATAGTGGAGAATGTAAGCATCTACAAACTCCTACCAAACTGGAGGAGGTGCATTTTCTTTTCTCGAAGCTATCCAATTATTATACCACAGAACGGCGACATCCCGCAACCTATGGGAAGCCAACTCCACTAACTCCGTAAAGAAAGCATGAATTATTCTCAGCGTCCTCAGCATCTTATATACAAAGCCCTGCGTGTCTTCATCCGGCTTTGACCCAAAAAATTTTGGAGGATTCAAACTCATAAAATCATGGGCCTGCACTATCCGCTCACAATTCGGACCGATCAAGCCGCCGAGCTCGAGCAAAGAATTCAATGGGTCAATAACCAAATAACCCTGGGCCATCTACCCGGCTCAAGCAAACTATGGAGGGCTGAGGCACCGGAGTCGGGGTGGAGACCCCTTCATGCTCCTCTAATGTAGGCGGAGTATGAGAAGTCCGAGATGGAGCCTCATTAGCGGGACTCACCCTCTTCTATATTCACCGCGGCTCCCGTTCTCACCCCGTCTTCCCCGTCGTTAGCCTTGCCATTCCCCGTCGCTGTTGCTTTCCTCTTTATCGGCATTGGTGAAATCATAACGCACAATTAGAGAAAAAGGAAACCTTATAACATAGCTCTATCACACGATCTATGAAGAAGAAAGACGGTCATTATTCCTAAATGCCCCGCAACCCTTTATTTATAAGTGTGGCGCGCTTCACACCCCATAAATAAGGCTCTACTAGACACGGTCAGAACACACCCTAGGACGAAAATTCTCTGATGCCACTTTGGTCACGACCCCACTAGTGGGCCATGACGGGTACCCGGAGCTGGCTACCGAGCACCACTCATCATGCTATTTATCATACTCAACCTGGGCATATATCATTTTCAACACCAAACTTATCATAAAATGATTTTCAAATATCTCCCAAAACATGCGTGCATACATAGGCCCACAAGGCTACAAAAAAATTATGTACAAAATATACAATGAATAAGTCACCTAGCATCTACAACCCACACATAAGTATCTATGATCCTCTAACTGGAGTACTGATATCATGAGGATGGGATAGGACCCCGCCATGCCCCAAATATGTACACAAAAGAATATACCAATGGCTACACCTCCAGGGTAGTGGAGTGCTCCTGTATATCTGCTGATAAGCGCCTTGGAATCGGGACCCTCTCCCTGTCAACCTGTGGGCATGAACACAGCATCCAACAAAGAAAAAGGACGTCAATACGAGCAATGTACTGAGTATGTAAGGCTTATACAATAACATAATAGAGAAATAAAATAACATAAGGTGAAGAGATAGCCTGCAACTGATTTCCTCTTAAGGCGAAGTCATGCATGCTAACTTTTATAATAAACAATATCTTTTCATGTATGCATATGTAAATTGCCCGACCATATAGGTACGGTGTGATTATCATTAGCCTGCGTCCGGGCCTCCCGCATCCCGGGTAAACATCTCAAGCCGCCCACTAGTGGTGTCTGCCAGGCCATATAGGTACGGTGTAATTATCATCATAGCGGCCCACTACGCCTATCGTAGTGGTGACTGCCCGGTCAAATAGGCGTGGTGTAATCTTACATATACATAATATAAAGCATGCATGAGAGCTCAAGTAAAAGCTATAACTCTATTGGAGTGACGTATGGTCGGGAACCTCCAATTATATTATGGATCAATATCATCGCTAGGTCTCACCTTGAAGGAACCATTATCATGAGGCGAGACAACAACAAGAAACAACATTAATGAGACCATGAAATAAGATTGTTAACTCATCATAGCGTCACTGTCACGACCCAACCCCGTAGGCCGTGACTAATGCCCGAGCTGAGCACTCATACCCTCTACTAACCGTAACCCGCTCATAGCAAACTTACTAGGAACTTATATCTATAAAACAAACACGGTGACGCATATACATACATACATACATATATATAGATCATACATACAATCTGGAAATGTACAGAACGCAAACACGCTGAACGATACTACCCACAACCCACATTTATGTCTACAGGCCTTTAAGAGCGATAACAGAATCATATGATGGGACAGGGCCCCATCGTACCCTGAATAAACATACACATATACATAACAGAAGTCCGTACCAAAATATGGGCTCCCACGAGGGAGCCTCCAGACAAGCCGAACAGAGTCCTAAGTCAGCGGCTCACCCAAAACGGGTATCCGTACCGCAAGATGAAACGCAGCCCCCGAAGAAAGGGGGCAAGACGCATTTAGTCATGTACCGAGTATGTAAAGCATGAAATACAAACAAGGCCATAACTAGAATAAGCGTATACGTAAAGTGCGCATAATAACCGAATACTCAAATACTTACATCCGAGTGGTACTAAATCATACATAAAAGTCCCGTAAAACATATATAGTGATCAATCACCAAAGTAAGCCCAACATAAAACCATGGCATTTGAGGCATCGAAATCATATGCGAAGTATACGTTAAAACAAGTATAAAAATCGTGAGTGGAATGCTTACTTCACAAGATAAATCATACATATCAAAATCATATATCATATGTCCATAATGGGACTCAGTGACTGAACGTGGTCGCCCTCCCCGCCTTGGGCGCCACAACTCATCATACTTCGAAAGTTTCGTATATCTCCGAACACATCCTCCGTATCACATCATAAAATGCGAATCACATCATTCTTCGGATCTCATCATACTTCGTATCATATCATATTTCAAAACTCATCATAATTAAAACTCATCATACTTCGAATATAATAAATGCGCACGATACATACCTGTCACGGATCTTGCGAAGGAATCAACAATAATGTGCACGAGTAGAATCGTGGGAATTATATGCCATTTAAAATATTCATAACCATATGAAATGTAAACATTTACAAGACTTAACAAATTAATCCAAACAAATCATTATTTACAAATTAGGACAATAGTTCAATCGCGTTTCTTCCGAACGCCACTCGGGCACATATCAAACCGAACCTTGTTGATCATAACTTCGATCTAATCATATACGTAACAATTCTCATTTCGTACTCGATAAATAACAGGTCATCATACTCGGGGTTCAAACGATAATCACATTAAGTCTTTTCGAAAAATCGTTAAGTCTAAGCATAGAAAGTCTCGGGGCCCACGGATAGGTGTCAACCCAAATCCGAGCCCGCTATGAGGGTCGAGGATGTTATACATTATGGAACCTCCTATGAGCTGCCGTGAGCGATCCGAGCTCCGTTTGTGAAAGTTACGAACGTTCGTAGTTTCAAATTCGCTTAAGAACAAAATTAAGACAAAACTTTATGCCACTTTTAAAATATAGTCATACGAAAGACATAAGAGCCATAATTCGACTACATCAAGAATACGAATATCAAGGAAAGCCAAGAATCATGGACATGCCTGATCACCAGAGTAGAATTACCTTGAGAATCGTGTCATAGCTTATTACTCTAAGACATGCCAAAAGAAGAAAGTGGTGAGTTTACATACCTCGTCCGCCTCGAAGCTAATCTGAACTTATGTCGCGACTTTCCAAGATCTACAATACGTCATTAGATATCAAGCATTAGCTAAAGGCATTTAGGGACCCGATTTAAACGAACACCAATTTGCAGAATTGGCAGCATTTCCCCCGTAATGCAACAACCCCGAGGATTCAACTCAACAAATTCATCAACAACAAGCATCAACAAACATTCTAACAACATCAACCATTAATTCAAAACGCATTCTAGCATCAACAACTACCTTCCACATAATATGACGACATTCACTTATATTCGATTCAACCGCATATAATCAAGCTAACACCAACAGTCACGCATTCGATTACTAATCCAAGACCATTCAAATAATATTCAAGAATACTTTAAACAATTCACACAAAATTTTAACCAATCCAACCACACCACCACCTTACCCGAAATCTCCCTAACTCAACATAAACGACACTAACACATTTCCTTCTTCCAAACTCATAAACTACACCAACAATCTACACGTTAACAATGTCATTATCATCAACATGGAATCTATATAAGAATTACATTAACTTCCAAATCAGCCCACAACCATTACAACTTCAACTTGATTCATTAAACTCTTATTATTATCATAGAATCCATGACGACAACAACTAAACACCATATAAAATTTGTCCATTTCTTAACATCCAAAACAGCCCATTTTCGGCCAACACCTTAACACACACATTCCATGATTTTCATCCTTTCCCACACACTACAACAATCAAAACATGCTAACTAGAATTCAATTCATCATTTCAACACCACACAACACACACACACACACACGGCCAAGCATACACATCCACGGCCCCACTCCAACTTCCATATTTTCATGAATTTCATTCATTTCCACATACTATAACATGCACAAACCATTCATAACATAAAAAAAAACAAGATTAAACCTTTCCTTCTTCCCTCTCTTCTTCACTCGACTATGGCTTGTTCTTGAAAGAATAAGGGGTTTGCTTGCTCCAACAATTGTTTCACGTTAAAGAGGACCCTTCAATGGTTGGAATGGCTAGAAGAAATTATTTTTCAAAGGATTCTTGGTCTTCAAATTTTTTCCTCTTATGGCCGAATGGCCTATGGTTTCTCCTCTCCAATTTTTCTTGAAATTTCTAGAGGATGAAGATGAGAAATATGATGACTTGGTCATCTTATGTTCAATATATTTTGCTTCCATGTGGCCTTGGCCCACACTCACATGGCCGGCCACCTTCCTCTAAATTCATGAAATATTTTTTTTTTCTTATATTCACTTTTAGTCCCAAATTTCTTTAATATTCCATGCCAACAATTTCATAAGCACTTATGCCTTAAAACAAGATCATGGCCAAAAATCCCGACTTCATATTCCGGAATAGTCTTGCGCCTAACTTTTCATGGTTGACTCGGATTATCCCGACGTACAAAATACGGGCTATAATAGTTACCATCATTATAGGACATGTTTTATTTTTAGCTCACAAGGAACTCTTAAGTCTTAGACTTTCAACTTTGGAATGTAAGAAGGTCATGGAAACATATAAGAGATGGCAATATAAGAGTCATTCCTTTTTGAAAGAAAGGGACTAGACTTACATACCTTTAGGTCTTTATAATGACTAATCGTTCTCCTTCCAAGCTCACAACTCCACATTCAAGGAAATTTGTACCAAGATTAGATAATTGGATACATGCTTGAGTCTAAACTAAAGCAACTATGAACTAACGAAAATCGGGTAGAATTTTCCTTGTTTGAACAACTTCCTCATATACTAAACAACTCTCAAACATCATAGCAGCACCCATAATATCATAATTGATCACTTTCTTCACGTTAAACATGGTTCAATCCTCAAAACTCCTTCCCAAAGTCATCCATAATCATAATTACAATACAACACCATATTCATTCTTCAAATAATACCTCCTCAACGTCATTAGCACCATTCATGACAAGATTATACTCATCTCATACCAAGAATCATGACTCAAATTAACTTACTACTCAAAATACCATTATTTTCATATTTGAGCTCATATTCTATTTTCTTCTCTTAATCCAAGTCTTTCAACCACTCAATACTTTTGATAACATGAAATAGATGCAAAACTCACCTTTGATTATGTAGGAATGATCTTTGGATGAAGATACTTCACTTGAGAAAACCCCAACTTCAATTCCAAAGGAAACCTTGACTTCTATCAACCCTAGTGAGCCTCTTTGGCACTTGATCCTCTTCATTCTTGGTAATTAATCCTTGTTTTCTCTTGAATTTGTGTTAATATAGTGGAGGGAATATTCTAGAGTTTTCAAAACTTGTCGAGAAGATGGGATATGAAAAATAAGAACACGGGTCGTCTATTTATAGCTGGGACTGAAAAATTCCAGAGAGGCGGTTCGATGACCCGTCGGCGTGTCGATGGTCCATCGATTTGCTCCATCGACTTGCGCCTGCAGATCGCCAATTGCCGAAACATGTTGACGGTGCACAGTGACGATCCGTCGACATGTCGACGGCCCTTCGACACTGACTGGTGCCTGCAGAATCTCCTGAATCAGTTCGAATTATGTCGATTCTATTTGTTCAACTTCTAACCCCGTAAATTACCAGGAATACCTACTGATACATTTGTACACGTGGTAAGACACGTTATATCCCCAAAATCAGGCACGGGTCTCCATTCTAAAGGCATACCCAACTAGGAACCACAAGTCCTATTACCACGAAAACAAGGGGCGTAACACTATGAACTCTATAGTATTTCCTTTTTTTTCGATCTACCAAGGTCCTGATACATCTTTATTGCCTCTGAATAGATCATCTATCTTTCCTACATTTGATATAGGTTCGGCCTTGATATCTCGGGAATCCACCTTACTGTGATACTCATTCCTGAATATCCTTTCAAGCTTCGGTTTAAGAGATATGCCATATCTAGAATACTATACCTTTACTCAAGTTTTTTCGACTTATATTATATTATTTCCCATTGCTATCCTCGACTACGCTACCCCTTCACCAGTTGAAGCTCTATAACAATCTTGACAAGCTTCTCATATACGTGTATCATCTATGTAATACATAATTTTATACCGTTCTGCTACCTCCCAAATGAACGTATCCATCTTGGTGATAGATCTATCCTTATTCTTCTTAATACGACCAAGCCATTTTACGCGAAGTTATTCGTCGTTATCCTTCTTCATTACCGCTACCAGCCTTTAGTTCCTCATTTAAGTCTATCTGGTTCCATCTTACTTGCAACGTGACTTTAATTCCTTTACATCCTGGATCTTCTGTACCTAAGATTCTCGTATCATCTATAAGCTTTTGCTTCCATGCTGTCATACCCAATCCTTCTTTGTTTTTTCATGACTGGACCATTCGTAGCATCTTCATCTTGGAACTTCAGGTAGGACTTTTCTTGGAATCTTATCTCTCAACCTTATCTTTTTTGGAGCGGTTCTCAATTCCTTTTTGTCGCTATCTTTCCTGCTTCTACCAAAGCATACTCCTGGTCCAATACTTGTTTGTCTTATTTTCCCCCCTTAGGGTGTTAGCCTATTATTCTAAATTTAACATCCTCCTTCTTGCAAGTACATACTCTCAGCAAATCCGCAACTAATCTTAGTTGTGACTATTCATCATCTAAATTTATCGAGTCAGTTGTACATATTTGTAACGAGTCACATATTCTTGTAGACGTACTAGCCCTGGATGGGCCTAATCTTTCATCAAACAGACCTTCATAGTTTCCTTACCGTTCTTCTAAGATGACCTTTCTCCTATTACTCGTTTTCCCATTTCATCACCGTGATGGTATCTAGCGCAAATTTTATTCTCAAAATCTGCCCTGATTGTTAATATTCCTCATTTCTTCGCTATATAAACACTCAGTCTTTAAACAAGCCTCTTTCAAACTACAAATTTATCTCATTAATGAAGGGCACATCTTATATACACTCACGACTTCAAACTCATTCATCTACCATCACACAATTAATTCCTTCAAAGCATCATTCACATCCTTCATTAGCTATTCAGCCTTGTATTACTAACCCAATAATCTTGTTACAAGAGAACTTCTAAAAGAGAATTTTTCTGTACCTTAGTCCTACCTTTGTCTTATATTCATATATCCTTAGACTCGTACCTCCGCACAACATCCTTGCCAATAAATTTTATACGATAAAAAGGCCCTTGCCGATATCTGGCTCTTTTAGTAACGTACATCATTCTCTTACCTCTTCTACCCCTTTGTACTCATAAATCATTAGCATATTTATAGTCAAGGGTCATATTTAAACATATACTTATCCCTTCCACTTCTTACTTCGAGAAGAAGTTACAACTCCTATCTAATCACACTGACGTCTCATTAATGAAATACTTTGAAAGGTTTAATCGACTCAAGTTTCGCTCCAATCCGACCAGCAATATAAGGAATAACATCTAACAATGTAGAACCCGAATCAATCAATGCATACACACGTAACATCCCGTAAATCTGTATAGAATGAGAAAGCATTGTATGAGTCCTTTGGAACCTTATATGTTGGGTTACGTGCAGAACTTTAGGCTAAAGACCCAAGAGGAGATGGTCAAAATGAAAATTCACTGTAGTTTCACAAAAAGAAGGTTTAACGGTCGTCCTTTATACCGTCGATTTGTTTGACGCTCCGTCCTTTGCACCGTAGAAAGTAAGGAAGAGAAAGTTGCTCACTGGAAATTTCATGACTTTGACAGAAAGCATCGACGCTCCATCGATCCGTTCGACGCTCCGTCGTTTTTGTATACGATTATGCTTCGATTTGGCCGAAATTATATAAGTTGCAAAATTTTAGTTTTTCTTCCATTCTTTTCACTCTCAAAAACCCTAAGGATGAAAAAATATCTCTCTTAGGCTCCAACACTAAGGTAAGAAAATCTTAATCATTGATTATCAATCCTAACATCAAACCCATGATTCTTAACATGATTCAGGTTCAAAACCTGTGTGGTTTGCAATATAATTCTTCCTAAAGTGATTCAAAGTGCTAGGGTTTGGGTGTTCTTCATTAGAAAAGTGAATTGTTAAACTTTATTTAACATATTAAGGTATGTCTCTCTTTTAAAAACCTTCCTTGACATATGTCTCTTTTGAAAAATCTTAGGATTGAAATGTGAACTTCTCATATTTTGAAACCCTAATTCATGTTTTTATCATGGTTGGTGTGTGAGGGGACAAGCCCACATATTGGACTATACCTTATACATGTATATATGATCCCAACTATTTTTCCTCTATAAGAGATGATCAATAATAAGGGTTAATAGTCGGTAATAAGTCTTTCATGAGAAACTATGACAATTGATCCTTGTTTAAAGAAGTAGAAACATTTTCAAACTTAATGCTAATGGATGGTGTGACTACATTGAGATAATTGTGATTTAGCTTCTATGCTATAATTCAGCTTCCATGCTATGAATTTGATTGTTGTGTTTGGCCTAGCTAATCGGGAGGAAGGGTAGCCACTATGGATCCTAGTGTGATAATGCCTAGCCATTCGGGATAAGAGTGGCCAACTTCCGGTTCGCTATCTAAGGTGTGATTATGCCTAGCTATTCGGGAGGAAGGATAGCCACCGTTGAATTTCATATTCCGGCGTGGTGCGTTGTGACAAGGGAACCTCTACGGTCACTCCTTCGATATGCTTGATTCTTGGGCATGTATCGGCATGTGTGATATTCTTATTTTCTCATGGAATCATTGTTGTTAATTATTATCACGACCCAAACTGATGGGCCGTAACAAGTGCCCGACCACTACTGGCCAAGCACTCCTGTGCTTGCATTTACTTCTCACTGACTATCCTGGGCCCATATACAATCTATAACTGAGTTATACTGTCTCCCGAACAATCAACATAAAAACCACCGTACCTGGAACTCACGGCCAACGCATACATATAAACATAAACACTGAGAATAACAGCGTGAGCCGATTTGGCCGCTGCACATATATACTGCACAACAAAATAAACACCGACGAGGCTGCATAATATCAGGACTACATATCACTATCTACAGACCTCTATGGAGTACAAACCGTAGAAATGACAAGACAAGGCCCCCGCCATCTATATATGTACGTAACCGAATAGCATACCAAAAGAGGTGTAGCTCCGGATCAATAGAGCGTACTGACTGCTGCTGAGGGGAGGTCCTACTGCTGCGAATCGTCTCGATCGCTACCCGGGTTCCGCGGCATGAACGGCGTCCACAAGAAGGGATGTCGCAAGAATAATAATGTACCGAGTATGTAAGGTATGAATAGTAATATAGTAAGGGATGTAAAGTATGAATCATAACAGAATGGAAATATAGAGCATATCGTGAGATAAAGAGTAACTCCGTACATGTGAGTGCCTCTTAGGGCGAATACTATGCATGCTTAGCTTTCTTTGAAAAACATTTCTTGTTCATATATACAGAAAATATGCCGAGGAACGTCGGCCCGATCCATTTAACCACATATGTCCCGCGTCCGGGATGATAAGTTACACCAACTGATCAGGTGGCCATGCGTCTATAGCGCCACTCCCTTTTTCCCCATATTCCCCATATACATATACATATATCATATAAGCAGCATGCATGAGAGCCCAAAGAAAACTATGCCTATATCGGAGTGACGTAAGGTCGGAAACCACCGATTATATTATGAAATAATCATGGTCGCTTTGTCTCACCTTGAAGGAACAATTATTATAAAGTGAGACTATCAATGAAGAATAACATCAAGAGAAAACATAGAATTGGGTCATAAATCTCATAAAAACATAGAATTGGGTCACAAATCTCATAAGGCGTCATATTCTTGGAATCTTTTAAAAAATAGTCATCATCCATGAATAAATTGAGAAATCAAGAAATAGCTCAACATTCTTATATCGTCATTGAAATCATAAACTTGGAACCTTTAGACACGGAATCATCATCATCATAATCATCGTAGGAAAATATTCTCATCTTTGACATCATCATTATCATTGTAAAAATAGGTTCATCGTTGTTATCATAAGAGCTCACGGAGCCATAAATCTCTGATTTAGAAAATACGAACATTTTGGAAAACATTTATGAATTATTAGGAAAGGAAATATGCGTTGGAGTCATAAACATCTAACTTTTGAAAACAAGGAAGATATGGAAATATTTATGAAGTCATAACATCGGAATCATGCCTTTGAAAGAAAGGGACGAGCCTTAACATACCTGTTCAACCTCCTATTGGCTACGCTTATGCGTCCGAGCTCGCCAATCTACATTTAAGAGGATTTACACTAACGTTAGCCTCTTTATTGCACACTTATTCCAAGTTTCAAATCAAACTATTCTATATTCTGCCGAAAATCGGGCAGCATTTCCCCTGCTTATATGCCTAGCCCGAGTTCTCAATTCAACAACCAACAACAATCATAACAATACCAACATTAACCATAATATTTTCAACTCCAAAATACTTCATAAACATCCCATATGGTGTTTGTCCCATATTTCCATCACAGAACCATTTTATAACAATTTTACAGTTCCTTCTCCGTAAATAAACCAAGATTAACGTTAATAACAAGAGATTCATACCTTTCTTTCGATAAGAATGCTATATCTCCACTCCCCCACCTTGAGCTTAAGCCACAACGCGTTAATACACAATTTTGTAGTTGCAACTATACACCGTCTGGACCGAGAATTGAAAATTATACCTGGTTTCGGGCTAAAAGTTGATGGTTGGAAGGTTTGGGAAATTTCTGGAAAATTTGAGGGGTTTTTAGTGTGTTTGGTGTGAAAAAATGAGGGGGCAACCCCTTTATATAACGGTCCAGGCACCTGGACCGACATAAAATTCCTTCAACGCGATCGCCCCTTTGCGCGTTTCGTTGTGCCAAATTTTTCCGACCGCGCGTTCTTTTCAAGAAAAGTTCATAACTCTTGATCCCGATATCGTGTGAGGGCCCACGACCTATGGTTGAAAGCTAATTCAATTATCTACAACTTTCGTTTTTGTTATTTTTCAAAATTCCAAACTTATATTGACGTTTTATCCCCTCCAAATCAGATAATCCGAAAATGTTTCCTTAAATCGTCCTTTTGGAGGGCTTATGCCCATATTTGGCTTATGGGTCCTTCTTAGGACTTGATCAACTTTCCAGGTACTACTCACATGTCTCCTCATATGTCCTTTATAAAACTCCAACATGTGGGCCCCACTTAGCGTACAGCAACGAGGGCTTTTCGTCAAGCAACGCACTACCTGATTTACACCATATGGTCTCCAAATGTCATATGCATATTATTCTTGCACTCTTATAATATAACCTTCATCCCTAACCCGGGGTCAAATAGTTCCGCGTTCGTCAGAGGGCGCGTTCGCGCCGTGTTGGCCTTGGCCTTCGCGCGTTCGCGTTGCACCATTTTTTCGTCCGCGGCCCCGACTTGTAACGTCCATATCTCCTTACCCCGATGTCCTATTGAGGAGCGGTTTATTTTGTTGAAAACTAGACTTCCCGAACTTCTTTTCGGGGTGTAACAATTATGATCAATCGAAAGGCATATTTGAAGTTTTACCATGACAAGAGGCCTTATAATCGATTTTGATAATTCTTATTGAGATACACAAACTGAATAACTGTTCTTACATTAGTTTCACATGATTTTCAGGACTAATTTCTTTATTTATTATTCTACTTTATTTTCATATTACTTGTTGTCCCTGAGGTACTCACTGAGTATGAAGTACTCAAGCATACCATTATTGTTTTTGATGGTATGTTAGGTAACGGAGAGGAGTAGGTTCTTGATACTTCGGGTGTTTAGGAAGGACTTGCTGTTGCGGCTGATTTGGTGAGCCCACACATTCATTCGTGGGACACCTTATTTATTTATTTATTCATTATATTAGTTTTTCGGGCTGCGTCCCGATGAGTCAGACTACTAATCCTTTCTTTATCTTAGAAGCTTCATAGTATACATTTTTGTGGGTAGTTGTTGAGTTATTGATTAACTCTCGGGCACGTTATTACGTTTGACTAAGTATTGATCACTAAAGACTTCCGCTGATTTAATCCATATATTCATGATCTGTTTACATTTATTTTATAAACTATTAGAGGCGAATGTTGAACGTGGCGGGTTTAAGTGTTATTATTGCATCGTTTAGGTTCTTCCGATGTTGTTCATGACGTCGGATGCCGTTCACGTCTAAGGTGGGTTTTGGGGCGTGACAACACATCATGAGAAAATACTGACAATATACCTGTAACAACATGGGGTGAAGACTCCAAGTCATGTCGACCAGTCAATTTGTAAATACGGTTCTGAGGACTGCTCAGGCTGGACGCTCCCCCTCTACCTCTACCACAACCTGCTGATGTCTGAGTGTCTTATCTTGAAGGGCGCACTGATGACGGTGATCCGATTGCTGATCCGGTAGGCTGCACCATACTTTGACGGCCTAGAAATGGACACTCACGCATAATATGGCCTAGCTGACCACAAGCATCCGAACCCAAGCGGCATGGTCCAAAATGTGGCTTACCACATTGATTTCACCGTGGTGAGGGCGGTCTCATCTGATCGGATTCACCTCTAGTCTGGGAACCCAAAACTCTGGAGCTCTGACCCGGTCCAGAATAATTATGACGATCCAATCTCTTGCTTGCAAATCGTGGAGATGCAATAGCCACTGAATGGCCTGAGTGCCTACAATGTTGTTGCCTCTGGCCCCTCCTGAACTCACTAACAGCACCTGAAGATCTAGCCCTCTTACTATAACCTCTATCAGAATCACGCTCGCACTTTTGAGGTTGCGGTTGTTCTTCCAGATTCTGGGCATGGGCCTGAATACGAGAAATATCCATCCCATCCTAAAGAGAAGCCGTCAAGCACTCCTTAATCAAATGTGACCCCAAACCACTCACAAATCGGTGTACGTGGTTCCTTATATTGGCTACCACGACTGGAGCATACCTTGACAAGGAATTAAAGCAGAGACTGTACTCTCAAGCACTCATACTCCCTTTTCTAAGATTCAAAAACATGTCAGCCCTAGCCCATTGAACCTCTGTCGGCAAATAATATCGGAGGAAAGCATCTACAAACTCTTTCCATACCGGTAGAGGAGCATTGACTCCTATAGAAAACATCCAAACTATATACCAATGAACCGCAACATCCCGTAATCTATAGGAGGCCAACTCTACCGACTCCACATCCAAAGCATGCATTATCTGCAAGGTTCTCGATATTTCATCTATAAAGCTCTGTGGATCCTCATCCAGTTTTGACCTAAAAATTTTTGAAGGGTTCAAACTAATGAAATCACGGGCTCTAGCACTGACAGCTCTGTCACCATGTCCCGTACCTTGCCGCTGGACCTGAGCGGCGACTAACTAAGTCAGCAAATGGATGGCCTCTTTCATCTCTTGGGCTGAGGCATCTAGTGGAGGAACTGGGGGTAGTGAGACTGGAGCTGAGGCCCCTTCATGCTCCTCTGAAATGGGTGGGATATGAGAGGTCCGAGATGGAACCTCATTCTGAGACTCACCCTCCTCTATATCTATTGGCGGCTCCCTCTCAGTCCTCCTTCCGGCCACTATCTTTCCCTTCTGGGCTGCTGTTGCTTTTCTCTTCAGAGGCATCGCTGAAATTATAGCACACGATTAGGAAAAAAGGAATCCTGATAACATAGTTCTATCGCACGATTTAAGATGTGAAAGAAAGGTTAATCATTCCTAAATGTCCCGCAGACTCCTGTTTATAAGTGTGGCGTGCTTCACACCCGTAAACAATATTGTACTGGACACAGCTCGTAGACACACCTTTGGATGAACTGCTCTGATAACACTTTTGTCACGACCCAATCGGAGGGCCATGACGGGGACCCGAAGCTAGCCTACCGAGGACCTCTAAACATACATATCATAATCATTTCCAGGTGGGCCACAAAGCTAGCTCATGGGCTTCATATTCTGTAAGGCATAGATCACAAGATAATGGCACATCTCTAAGTAATCATCAACAACAATGCCCATACACACAAGCCAACAAGGCTGTCAAAATATTATATAACAATTTAAACTGAAAAGGTTATGGGATATCAAGCTATATACATCTGTCTACGAGCCACTATACGGAATACAGGAATTCATAAGGATGGAGCAGGGCTCTTCCATGCCCAAATATATACACAAAAGAGTAGTACCAATAGACTGCAGCTCCGAACAAAATGGAGCACTCCCGAAAATCCGCTGATGAAGCTCCTAAGGACCTGATCCGTCTCCCTGCTTTCCTGCGGGCATGAACGCAGCGTCCACAAGAAAGGACGTCAGTACGAACAATGTACTGAGTAACAATGTACTGAGTATGTAAGGCATGAATAGCAACATGATAAAAGCATGAAGAATAGCGTAAAATAAAGGAACCGTTTATACCTCAGGATACCTCTTAAGACATTCGTCATGCTTGCTTAACCTTTTTCTAGAAGAAACATTTCATATATCCACTTACATACCAATACAACACCGTACCCGGCTATATAGACTCAGTATTATTCGTACCGGGCCATAGTAAGGCTCGGTAATATCCGTACCCGGCCATAGTAAGGCTCGGTAACATCCGTACCCAACTACAGTGGTATGCGCGCAATAGATATCATACTTGGACATATAAGCTCGGTGTCATAAAATAGCTATATAAATATATAATATCAATAGCATGCATGAGAGCCCAAATAAAAGCTACTACTTTATTGGAGTGACGTAAGGTCGGTAGCCTCCGACGTTTCATTATGGAATCATCACCATCGCTATACCTCACCTTGAAGGAACAACTATCATAAGGTGAGATCAACAACAATGAATACAATCGGTAATCATGTGACAAGCTCAATAGTATCATAAGAACATTAAGAACTTTCCACTTTGGCATTTTTAGAATTGAAATCATCATCACAATCATCATCATCATCATCACAAAGGTCATTATCAACAATATCGTAAGAATCATGAAAATTATGAGCTTCTAGTGTTTCTAGGAATAGGGATATGGTTGATATCATGTATAGGTTGACAACTATATAATCATGCCTTTAGAAATAAAAGGGATGGCCTTAACATACCTTTTTGGTCTCCTTAACTACTTAACGCTTATCCTTCCCAGCTCGTAAATCTATATTTAAAAGAATTAATACTATTGTTAGGCTTATCTTCATATGCTTGTCTTAAGCCTTCAAATTAAATCCTTTTAGAATCTGCCGAAATTCGGGCAGCATCTCCTCTGTTTATATCTCTAGCCTGAAATCACAATACCAACAACCAACAACAATAACACTAATATCAACAACATCATTCTCAGTACCAATATACTCCATAAAATATCCCACACGATGTTTACCCGATTTCTCAATCAACTAATTCATTATACGACTAGTTAATAGCTCTATCTTCGTAAGTAAACCTAAATAAATATCAATAAGGAGAGATTCATACCTTCTTCTCACTAGGACCACAATATCTTTAATATTCAGCTTGAATCCAAGCCAATATCCACCGCAATACGATACTATAATCACAACTATATGATATCCGAACCTAAACCCCGAGATTTCACTTGATTTAAGATAAAATTTTATGGGTGGAAGTTGGGAGAACATTCCAGATGGTTAGGGATATGTTTAAGGTGTGAATGGATGAAAAATAAGGGGTAAACCCCCCTTTTATCTTGTTTTAGAGTCGGTTTGCACCGACTCGATTTTTGCTCTGCGCGCGCCTTCGCGCCACTCGCTGGCACGTTCACGCAGGGTTAATCCCTGCTCTAGCAGTCCTTCTTGAAATGCTCATAACATTTGATTTCGATGTTGGATCAACGCATGGTTTGTTGCGTTGGAAACTAGACTTCCTGAACTTCAATTTAGGCTTGTGTTTCACTTCAAAACTCCTAATATACTAGGAGATATTTCTTTCTCAAGTTAGACAAAAATTATCGTACGAAACCTTGCCCATCTTATCTCCAAAGTTCCAAAAACTTACTTTTCTTAATTCACTTGTTCTCCAATCCTTTCGTAACTCACCAAACAAGAATTTATAAGCTCATAAACACAAGTTAAACATGTCCAACCTTATATATCCTTGAAACAAATCCCGATGTCCAAAATTAAGACAGCTAACGTGCGACGAATCTTAGTGTAGAAAACTACAGGGTGTAACACGTCTGTTCCAGAGGATTGGCAATTTTGGGAGACAACATTCCACAGGCTTCCCAGTCTTCATCCCTTTCTATCATGTGGACCCCGCCATTTCCATGATTCGATAGCGGGTTCGTGTTTATGTTAGAGGCAGCAGTTTCCAAAACGATTTCTCTTTTGTCGATCAGATCTTGGAATTTGTGTTTTAGGTTTATGCAATCCTCCGTGCTGGGCCCGACCCCTCCTGAGTGGTAGGCACGAGTTTGATCCGCCCTATGAAATCGCCCTTCCCGGCTGTGCCAGCTTTGGCGGGGCTTTCTAAATTATCCCGCGGCCAGGCTCTCTAAAAGTTTAGCTCTTGGTTCGAGGAGCGTCGTGAATTCCCTCGCGCAGTCTCTTTTTGAAAGCTGGACGTGACACATTATATGTAGGGGTGATGGCTGATTTTGGTAGTTCTGGGTTTGATAGGCTTGCGGGGGGGTTATTTTATGGTGGACGGTAGTTTTGCTGAGGTGGTGGCTGGTATGTTTGTTGTGGTGTCGGTTGGTAAGCAGGGGTGGATACACGGATACTGGGCAGAGCAGCGTATGCTGGCACAATGATGGTAAAAGTGGGTTGTATGTAATACACGGGTACTGAGCTGTACGGAGGGGTAGAGTAATTCAAAAGGGGTGGGGGGTTGGTGGGAAGGTGAGGGTCCTTTTGGATTTTGGTTGGAAATGTGGGATATGCTTGCCACATCCTCTTTCTTCTTACGAAAGATCCCCGCAGCAACCTGCACAGACGCTTTGTTGAAGATACTGACGATCTTTCTAGATTTCAGACAATCTTCTGTGGCCTCTCCCATTTTCACTAATTCGGAGAACAGCCTATCGGCCATGGACAATATCCTATCATAGAAGTCTAGCTCCTGTGACCAGCTAAATATGGAAACGAGTTCCTCTTGCTCATTGGTGGCTGTACACAGGCTGCTTCGGCCCTCCATCTGCTGGCGAATTCTCTAAAGACAGCTTTCAGAACAAGCTATGGCCATTACGAATTCCGGGTGATGTCATTTGGGCTAACTAATGCTCCCAAGGTTGTTCATGAATTTGATGAATAATGTATTCGAGCCTCTCTTGGATCTATTTGTAATAGTATTCATTGATGATATTCGGTGTACTCTCACACGAATCGAACATGCGTATCATTTACGTATTTTTCATGGAATTCTTCGAACTCGAGAATTGTATGCAAAATTTTCAAAGTGTGAGTTTTGGCTGAATTTTGTGACATTTTTGGGTCATGTTATTTCAGACGATGGCATTCGAGTTGATACTCAAAAACTTGAGGCTGTGAAGACTTGGCCAAGGCCTACGACACCTACAGAAGTCCATAGTTTTTTGGGATTGGCAGGGTACTATAGAAGGTTCGTAGAAGGATTTTCATCTATTTCAGCCCCATTGACAAAGCTAACCCAAAAGTCAGCTAAATTTCAGTGGAATGATGCTTGTGAGTGTAGCTTCCAAGAGTTGAAGGACAGATTAACCTCAGCTCCAGTCTTGATACTCCCAAAAGGGCCAGATGGTTATGTTGTGTATTGTGATGCTTCTGGTGTTGGGTTAGGATGTGTGTTAATGCAACACGGTAAAGTCATCGCTTATGCTTCGAGACAGCTGCGGAAACATCAAAAGAATTACCCAACACATGATCTCGAATTGGCGGCAGTTATTCATGCATTAAAGATGTGGAGACATTACTTGTATGGTGTGCATGTTGATATTTATACAGATAACAAGAGTCTCCAATACATTTTAAAATAGAAGGAGTTGAATCTACGGCTGAGGCGGTGGGTAGAATTATTGAAAGATTATGATGTGAATATTTTATACCACCCCGGAAAGGCAAATGTAGTAGTGGATGCGCTTAGCCGCCGATCAATGGGCAGCCTATGTGAAGCTCCTTTGGAGAAGAAAGAATTGATGCATGAGCTCCACCAACTAGCTAATCTTGGAGTACGTCTAATTGATTCAGGTGGTGCAGGAGTTAGTGTTAATAATCCCACAGTTTCGTCCTTGAACATGGAAGTAAAAGAGCGGCAATACGAAGATCCTCAGTTGAGCCATTATAGAGACACATTTCATGAAACAGAGAAGCCTCCATTTGAAACTTCTATGGATGGAATTCTTCGATACCGAGGCAGGCTATGTGTTTCGAATGTTGCAGAATTACGTCGTCGAATTCTAGAAGAAGCTCATTATTCTCGGTATTCTATTCATCCAGGAATGACAAAAATGTATCATGATCTCAAATTGATGTATTGGTGGGATGGCATGAAGAGAGATATAGCAGAATTTGTAGCCCAATGCCCAAATTGCCAGCAAGTGAAGATTGAACATCAAAAGCCAGGAGGATTATTGCAAGCCATGGAAATTCCTACTTGGAAATGAGAAGTGAACAATATGGATTTTATTGTGGGATTACCCCGTTCCCGAGGCAAGTATGATTCCATATGGGTGATCGTGGACAGACTCACGAAAGCAACTCATTTTCTTCCAATCAGAACCACATACTCAGCAGAAGATTATGCAAGGTTGTATCTCAAGAAAATTGTGAGGCTTCATGGTGTTTTGCTATCCATTATCACAGATAGAGGAGCGCAATTTACAGCTAAGTTCTGAAAATCCTTCCAAGAAGGCCTAGGTACTCAAGTAAAGCTCAGCACGGCATTTCATCCGCAGACTGATGGGCAGGCTGAACGTACTATTCAAACCTTGGAGGATATGCTATGGGCATGTGTTTTAGATTTTAGTGGTAGTTGGGATGATCACTTACCCCTTATCGAGTTTGCATATAATAATAGCTACCATTCTAGCATTCAAATGGCTCTGTATGAAGCTTTATATGGAAGGAAGTGCGCAGTCTCCAATTGGATGGTTTGAAATCGGAGAAGTACAGCTAATAGGCCCTGAGTTGATCCAACAAGCAGTAGAAAAAGTCAAGGTAATCCGAGATCGCTTGTTAACAGCCCAAAGTCGCCAAAAATCTCATGCGGACAACCGCCGGCGAGACTTGGAATTTCAAATTGATGATTGGGTATTCCTGAAGGTGTCGCCAATGAAAGGAGTGATGAGATTTGGTAAAAAAGGAAAGTTAAGTCCTCGATACATTGGACCCTATAGGATTATCCGCAAGGTGGGTCAAGTAGCCTATGAATTGGACTTGCCTTTAGAACTTGAATCGGTTCATCCAGTTTTTCATGTCTCAATGCTCCACAAGTGTGTTGGAGATACTACGAGGATTGTTCCAATAGATGATGAACAGGTGACAGAAAAGTTAGTTTATGAAGAAATGCCCATTGCCATATTAGAGAGGCAAGTACGGAGACTCCGAAATAAGAAAGTGGCCTCAGTTAAGGTCTCATGGCGAAATAACAACCGAGAAGAAATGACTTGGGAGGTGGAAGAGAAGATGAAATTCTCATACCCGCACTTATTTCAGCCCCCGGAAGAGAACCAAGATTCAACACCGAGATTATGAGGTATGTATGTTTTCATTTTATGCATATGGGTCATGTGTGGCCAACCTATATTGTTATTGTGATGTGGCCCTGTGAGGCAATGTTATTGTGGGTTGTTGTGACAGGATGGTAGTGCCATATTACAAGGGAAACAACTCTGGCGAAATTCTTATAGAATCCCTGATGACTTAACATTCGAGGACGAATGTTCCAAAAGGGAGGAAGAATGTTACACCTTGAAAAAATTTCCCGTTAACGTACAGTAAATGAACTAACAAAGGGCATGATGTGTATGACATTTTGATAAGTAAGAAATAACATTTGATGATCCTAAATGAGATTTCAAAAACATTTGAAGTAGGAGACGAAAGTTGTTAAGGAAAGTAAGGTATGTGTTGTGTGTCGGGCAAGATTTACGAGTAACGAATTAATGATGACTTAAAGATGCTTTAGGGAAGAGTTATAACATCCCTTATATTGTTAATGAGACGTTAAACAAGTGTTAAGAAGGTTCCATAAGGATTGGAGATCAAACAAACGACGGAAATCATTTCAGGGAGAAGGAGTTATACGACCGACTTATACGGTCCGTATAACATTGTCACGACCCAACCCCGTAGGCCACGACTAGTGCCTGAGTTGGGCACTCGTATATACACCTGTTAACTATAATCAATCCATAACTAAACGTAATATGGGACTTGAAGAAACAGGATGTCATCTCAGAACAACTATCACACACACACACACACACACACACACACACACACACACACACACACACATATATATATATATATATATATATAACGCAACCTGTCTCCTGAGGAGTCACAATCATCAACAGATAAACAGTACATAAGCCAACAAGGCTGTTATAGCGTGTGGGAACGTCCCAACTATATATATGCAAGCCGACAAGGCTGCCACTACAAATGGGAACGTCCCAAAACATAAGTCATGCTAACACAGCTGGACATCATCTATATACAACCCACACATATGTCTACAGACCTCTAAGAGTATCAATAGTAACATATGATGGGACAGGGCCCCGCCATACCCCTGAACAAACATATACATCTATCGGAAGATCTATGCCAAAAGTCTAGGCTCCGGAACAACGGAGCACTCCAAGACAGCTGAGTAGAAGTCCTAAGCCGGAGGATCACCAAATCAAGTATCTGTACCTGCGGGCATGAACGCGACCCCGAAAGAAGGGGGTCGGACGAGATATGTACTGAGTATATAAAGCATGAAATACAATATGGAAGATCATATATGAAGTAAAGATTCCAAGAGACAAGTATGATAATCAAGAAATCACTGTACCTGTGCCTTACAAAACAAGTCATGCATATCATTATCATATACCGTACCCGGCCCATCATGGGACTCGGTGGATAGTCATATCATCATATCATCATATACCATACCCGGCCCATTATGGGACTCGGTGAATAATCATATCATCATATACCGTACCATATACCGTACCCGGCCCATTATGGGACTCGGTGAATAATTATATCATCATATACCGTACCCGGCCCATTATGGGACTCGGTGAGTAATGTAGTAAAACTGTGCATGATAACATACCCGGCTCGGGACTCGGTGAAAGATGCAACAACAATATGCACGTGCAGAGTAGTGAGTAACCATATGCATATAAATCATCCTTTGAGACTCAATAGATAAGTAGGCTAATCAACACTCGAGTATCAGGATGGTAGTCATACTCGCACTTTGAATATCATTATGAACTATATCAAATAAAGCCTCAGGGATCATAGACATGCATCAAATTAATACGAAATAGCTTATGAAAGTTATGGTCATTAGTCATTATGGAGTCTGTCAAGAATAGGGACTTTTATGCATCATTTACTATCCAATCATATAAAAGACTCGAGGGCAGTAGCTCGACTATTCTAAGAGTTCTAACATCAAGAAGTGAATAAGAATCATAAATCATGCTCGGAACTTGTGAATAGAATTACCCCAAAGCTCATATCGTTCATTACTTACGTCTAGGACATGCCAAAAGAAAGAAGGGATAGGCTTTACATACCTGTTAGCGACTATCCGTAAATCCGTTCGCCTCATCGCTCTTTTAGCCTATTTAATATAAGAGTAACGTTATCGTTAGTAACTATATTTTCTAGTTCGTAAATCCGTAGGCCGTCGCTTATAGAACTTATTCTTTAACTTATATGTCTCGTTTAGGGTTTTTCATTATTCAAGGACCTAACGAAAATCGGGCAGCATTTTCCCTATATATTCGCGTAACCCGACTTTCTAATTATCCTCCTGTCAACACAGAAATACCAACAACAGTGATATACACATAAAATTCTCACAACTCAGCCCATAACAATTCCAAAATCATTTCAACCCACGATTTCACATACTAACAATTTCATGTATTTTCTTACTTCCGATTTCGTCCAATTCAATTTTAATAATTTCATTACAACTTTATTAACACAACTACACCATAAAATAGGAAAATCTTACCACAATTTTCTCGGAGGAATTTCTACTCTTAATTGCTCCAATTTCGCAATTTCTCCTTCTTCGATTCAATATCCGATGTTGCTATCACCTCCTTGAACTTGTAAATCACCTTGGAATTAAATCAAAGCAAAAAAAATTTTTTTTTTAAACAGCCATGGCTGGCCGTGAACAGTAGCAGCCATGGCTGCTCCCCTTTTTTTTTCTTTGAATTTCTTTTTGGAAATGAAATGAAAGAAATGAAATGTCTTCATCAACTTTCTATTTATATGCTTGCTCCTAAGAGGACACATGTCCCCCTCCTTTGTGAGTCACAAATCCACTTCTTGGATTTTTTTTTTTTTTTTTTTTTTTTTAATATCGGGTGGGGCCCACTTAGTAATTAATCTTAATTAATTTAATTAATCACTAATTTTTACTTAGTAATCTAATCACAATTAATCAATCCCTAACCTCCAATAATATTTCTATACCAAATAAAATTTATAAGCACTTGTGCATTAAAACAAAATCGGAGGTTAAAAGTCTCTACCTCGTATCCCAAAATAGTCTTGTCCTTAACTTATCGCGATTAGCTTAAAATATCCCAATGTAAAAAAATACGGGATATAACAAACATTATACGGTCCGTATAAGGGTCCGTATAACACCCAGCAGAGATGATGACTGCTTAGTGGTGAACCACGACCACTTATACGGGTCGTGCAATGTTCCATGGACCGTATAAGTGTCCGTGGAAGTCCCTACGGGCTGAGCAAGTTCAATTATATAAATGTGATCCCACTTCACTAATTTCATTTCCCACACTTCTTCATCTCTCTCAAGACCTCTAGAAGGTTCAACATACTTCATTCACAAGAATCCAAAGGAAATTGATGATCAACTTTATCAAATCAACAAACCAAGTGTATGAAACACATCAAAGTTCATCCAAGCCAAGAAATCTCAAGAGAAGGGAACTAGGGTTTTGGTGCAAGAGAGTATTTCCACCCAAGGTTTATTCTCCCATTATCTAAGGTAAGTTTTATGGTCTTTTCATGATGTTTGAAGTATTGAAAAGTCGAAACACTTGGATTGTAGAAGAATATAGAAAATGGGTCATAAATGGGGAATAGTGTCATTATTGAGCCATATCTTGGAATCAATCATGAATATGGATATGTTGCGATTGTAAGTAGGTTATGAATGAAATTTAGAACATGGAATAAGTATTATATGTGAAAGAACGCGATAGTGAACTTTGATCATGATTATGGAGAATTAAAGTGAAATTGTGAAATGTGGATAATGTAAATGAATGATGATTGTTACTTATGATACTGTGATTGTTGTTATGGATGTTTGGGAGTTGATATGGAATATGGGAAAAGTTGTATAAACAAAGGAAATGCTGCCCAATTTTCTCTAGCTGTAGTGAGCACGTTTATGTAATTGTTTAGCTAATGTCGATACGAACTCCCTTGAAGGTAAAGACGTGAGTATTGAAGGAGAACGATCAAACGATAGAATAGCTAAAGGAAAAGGTATATAAGGCTAGTCCTTTCTTTATAAGGCATGAATCTTATGGCATGATTTTCCTCTTTCTCCATGAATCTCCTATATTCCGGAAAGCTAAGAGTCTATGTTCATGAATAACCATATGAAATAAGATATACATTACGAATACGATAATGATGATGATGAGCTTAAGTCTAAAGATTCTAGAGTTCATGATATGATGTTCCTACAAAGCTAATGATGTTAACTATAATCCAATGATGTCTTCCTGATGTGCACTCACCTTAAAACGTTAGTCCCTCCAAGGTGAGACATAACGATTATGACTACCCCATAACGTAATCGAGGGTTCACGACCTCATATCACCCCGACATAGCCATAGTTGTCTCCAAGCTCTAATGTATGTTCTAAAGATAAATGTATGATGATGTCTAGCTTATGACATGCCTATGAAGTGTATAATAATGTTAAGTTTATGACGAGTATATAACGATGCGATTCCACCGCGTCTAAATGGCCGGGCATGCCACCGCGAAAGCGGGATGCATACGATTACACCGTGCCTAGATTGCCGGGCATGTCACCGCTAAGGCGGGCTGCTATGTTTACACCGAGCCTAGAGGGCCGGGCATGACACCACTAGTGGGCGGCAAATGATGGTTACCCGGACGCGGGTTAATGATGACGATGTATATATAACGATGATGATGTATATGTAACGATGATGATGTATATGTAATATGATGAGGCATATGCTATGGTAATACATACGATATGCCTATGTATGATATATGTATGAAATGTATCCACACTTAAAAGTACGCAGGTTATATCTTCATCCTATGACTTATGATTTCTCTATTATGTTCATGTCATTCTTGCCTTATATACTTAGTACAATGTTCGTACTGACGTCTGTTTTCTTTGGACGCTGTGTTCATGCCCACAGGTAGACAGGGAGGCGATCCAGACTCGTAGGAGCCATTAGTTGACTGAGAGCACCCCATTATTCCGGAGGTGCTATTGACTTATTCTTTTGATGTATATATTCATGTTTTGGGCATGACGGGGTCATGTCCTGTCTCTATGTCTAGCACTCTAGTAGAGGCCCATAGATACGCATGTGTGGGTAGTATGGTCTCACAGTTTCTCACCATATGTACACATTATTTTGATAGCCGCAGGGCTTATGTATATAAAGTGAATATGTTTCAAATGAAAATAGTTTTCCTATGATTATGAGTATCAGAAATATGAATGAACGTAGGACGAGTAATAGAATGAGTGGTGCTCGGTGGTTAGCCCCGGGTACCCGTCATGGCCCTAGTCGGGTCGTGACACTTACGCATTGGCTAGACGGCAGGATCTTAAGTCCTCCCCTGATGTTGTCACATGTATATGATCGGTATTTTCTCTTGATGTATATGCATTAATCGATTCGGGCTCCACATTTTCATATGTTACTCCCTATATTGCTAGTCGATTTGGGGTGAAACCGGAGTAAATCAAACCTTTCGAGGTATCGACACCCATTGATGATCCGCTAGTCGAGTATATAGAAATTGTGTAGTTGTGATTTGTGATCATCGTACTTTGGTTGATTTACATGAGTTGAAAATGGTGGACTTTGGTATTATTATGGGCATGGATTGTTTGGCTTTTTGCTATGCTAATGTTGATTGTAGAACAAAAATGATTCACTTCCAGTTTCCGAGAGAACCAATTTTGGAATGGAAAGGAAATACAGCGTCTCCGAGAGGTAGGTTTATTTCCTATCTCAAGGCCAGGAAAATGATTTCTAAAGGTTGTATTTAGCATGTAGTCCGGGTTCAAGTTATAGAAGCCAAGTCGCCGACTCTTTAGTCTGTCCCCGTAGTGATTGAGTTTCCGGATGTATTCCCGGAGGAGCTTCCAGGCCTTCCCCGGAGCGGGAGATCGATTTCGCTATTGATGTGCTACCGGATACTAAACCTATATCTATTTCTCCTTATAGAATGGCTCCTGCAGAGTTGAAAGAGCTGAAAGAGCAATTGAGGGACTTGCTTGAGAAAGGCTTTATTAGGACTAGTTCTTCCCGGTGGGGAGCACCCGTGTTGTTTGTAAGAAAGAAAGATAGCTACTTGCGAATGTGTATTGATTACAAGCAATTGAATAAGGTGACGATTAAGAATAAATATCCACTTCTAAGGATTGATGATTTATTTGATCAATTGCAGGGTGCCAAATGATTTTCAAAGATAGATTTGAGATCCGGGTATCATCAGGTGAGAGTTAGGGAGGAAGATATTCCTAAGACAGCCTTCAGAACGAGAATCGTCATTTCGAGTTCCGGGTAATGTCATTTGGGCTAACTAATGCACCGGCAGTATTCATGGATTTGATGAACAATGTGTTTAGGCCTTTTCTAGACTTGTTTGTAATTATGTTCATTGACGATATCCTGGTATATTCTCGATATGAGGCAGAACATGCAGGTCATTTACGTACCATTCTTAGAGTTCTTCAAACTAGAGAGCTATTTGCAAAATTTTCAAAGTGTGAGTTTTGGTTGAATTCAGTGACCTTTTTAGGGCATATTATTTCAGCCGATGGTATTCGGGTGGATACCCAAAAGATTGAGGCTGTGAAGACTTGGCCAAAGCTTACAACACCTACAGAGGTTCGTAGCTTCCTGCGCTTTGCAGGTTAATACAGAAGATTTGTAGAAGGCTTTTCTTCTATTTCTGCGCCATTAACGAGCTAACTCAGAAGCCAGCTAAATTTCAATGGACGGATGCTTGTGAGTGCAGTTTTTAAGAGTTAAAGAATAGATTAACTTCTGCCCCAGTCCTGACACTTCCAGAAGGATCGGAAGGTTATGTTGTCTATTCTGATGCTTCGGGTGTTGGGTTAGGATGTGTGTTGATGCAACATGGTAAGGTGATTGCTTATGCTTCAAGGCAGTTGCGAAAACATGAGAAAAATTATCCAACCCATGATCTTGAGTTAGCTGCGGTGATTCATGCATTGAAGATGTGGAGACATTATTTGTATAGTGTCCATGTTGATATTTATACGGATCACAAAAGCCTTCAGTATATTTTCAAGCAGAAAGAATTGAATTTACAGCAAAGGCGATGGTTGGAGTTGTTGAAAGATTATGATGTTAACATCCTATATCATCCTGGGAAGGCGAACGTTGTGGCTGATGCTCTTAGCCGTAGATCTATAGGTAGCTTATGTGATATTCAGCCAGAGAAAAGAGAGTTAGCTCATGAGCTCCAATAGTTAGCTAGCCTAGGAGTTCGGGTAATGGACTCGGGCAATATGGGAGCTACCATTCAGAACTCAGCTGTCTCGTCACTAGTAGTTGAGGTGAAAGAGCACCAGTATGAGGATCCCATACTAGTTCGCTACAGAAATACACATCCTCAGAAGGAAAAGTCATGCTTTGAGAATTCTGGAGATGGAGTTCTCCGATGTCGAGGCAGGTTGTGTGTTCCCGATGTTGCAGGATTACGTCATCAGATTTTGAAAGAAGCCTATTGTTCCCGTTATTCTGGTCATCCCGGAGCAATGAAAATTTACCATGATCTTAAATCCATGTATTGGTGGAATGGAATGAAGAAAGATAAAGCGGAATTCGTGGCTCAGTGTCCTAACTGTCAACAAGTGAAAATTGAACACCAAAAGCCTGGTGGATTGTTGCAAGCTATAGAAATTTTGACTTGGAAATGGGAAGTGATTAATATGGACTTCATCGCAGGCTTACCTCGTTCTAAGCATAAATATGATTCTGTATGGGTAATTGTAGATAGACTTACGAAGTCATCTCATTTCCTACCAGTCAGAACTACATACGCCGCTGAAGATTATGCGAAGCTTTATGTCAAAGAAATAGTACGACTCTATGGTGTTCCAGTAGCTATTATTTTCAATAGAGGGACACAGTTCACAGCCAATTTCTGGAAGTCCTTTCAAGAAGGTTTAGGGACTCAGGTGAGTCTTAGTACAACATTTCATCCACAGACTGATGGGAAGCTGAGCGTACCAACCAGACCCTCGAGGATATGCTACGGGCATGTGTATTGGATTTTGGAGGTAGTTGGGATGATCACTTACCGCTTATTGAATTTTCTTATAACAACAGTTATCATTCTAGCATCCAAATGGCCCCGTATGAGGCTTTATATGGGCGCAAGTCCAGATCGCCAATTGGGTGGTTCGAAGTTGGAGAAACCAAACTAATAAGGCCGGACTTGATCCAACAAGCCATAGAAAAGGTCAAGCTTATACGGGATCGACTATTAACAGCTCAGAGTTGTCAGAAATCCTATGCAGGTAATCATTGACGAGATTTAGAGTTCCAAGTGAAAGACTGGGTATTCTTGAAGGTGTCACCAATGAAGGGCGTCATGAGATTTGGAAAAAAGGGCAAGCTTAGTCCCTGGTACATTGGACCTTATGAGATTGTACGCAAGGTAGGCCAAGTGGCTTATGAATTAGATCTACCTCCGAATTTGGGATCAGTCCATTCGGTCTTCCATGTATCGATGCTTCGCTAGTGCACTGAAGATCCTTCCAGAATTGTACCTGTCGATGATGTTCAAGTCACCGAGCAACTGTCCTACGAAGAAGTTCCCATTGCCATTCTAGATAGGCAAGTACAGAGACTCAAAACCAAAGATATAGCTTCAGTTAAAGTCTTATGGAGATATAATAATAGAGAGAAAATTGTTATGACCCGTATTTTGTACGTTTGGATCATTCGGGATAATTGCGAGAAGTTAAAGGCAAGACTATTTCCAAAATTATTTTAATATACAAATGGGTTGTGAATATTATTTATGAACCTTATTAGTATGGAAATATTGAGAAAGGTTAAGGGCGAAAAGGGAAACTCACAAAAAGGGTACATGGTAATATTGTGGAAGGCTAGGGGCAAAATGGTAATTTCACAAGGTGTTCAAGAAAGTTCTTGAAGGACCAAAATGTCTAAGAAAATTCTTGAAAGTGGCCAATGTGGCCGTGTGGTGTATAGTGTGTGTGTGTGTGTGTGGCTATGTGGGCCCCACTCTTTTATGGCCATATGATGAAATATAAGGACCAAGCTTACAAAGGAAGAAACTTGGTCATCTTTGTTTAATTTCAAGAAAACTCTAGAGAAATGGAGAGAGGGATCATGTGTCTATATCTATATTTTGAGGGACTTAATTACAAATATATAGAAGTGGTGGAAGACATGTATATATATATATAGGGGTTACCATTTAATTCAAGAAATTGAAAAAAAAAAAAAAAAAGAGAGAGAGAGAGAAGAGAGAGGGTTCGGCCAAGGTGGGGGATTTGCCCCATGAAATATTGCTCCAAAAATTATCTTCTTCTTGCATTTCAAGTGAATGGAAGGCCCTCACAACATGGAAGAGTTGTTGGAATAAGAAAAGCATTGGTTGTGTAAGTTGGAAACTCTAGCCAAGTGAGAAGACAAGTGGAGGAAGGTAAGGTTTAATTCCCTTTTCTATGTGTTATAGATGATTTGTGAATATTGTAGTATGTAGGAAAGAATGGAACTCATGAAATATGTGTGTGTGTGGTGTAGCCGAATGGAATAGTGTTGTGTAGAGATGATGAGTTAATTTTTATTTAGTATGTTGATTGTTGTAATGTGGATTCTATGATGGGAAATGAGGATTTAATGGTTAGAAATGAAATTGCGATTGTTTGAGGATTATGGAAGAAGTTGGTGAGATATTAGTATGATTTCTTATAGTTGAAAGAATAATTCATGCATGTTGTGGAATTGAAAAATGAATGAACTAATTTCATTTAGCATTAGAGGTTGATGTCGCCATGGATTCTATGTTGATAATGAAGGTTTAAATGATTTAAGTGAAGTTGCAATTATCGTAGCATGTTGCCGAAGTTGATGAGAATTGTATATAGTTTCATGGATTTATGGAGAATAATGTTGTTAGTATGATGTTGTTAATGTGTAAATTATTAAGCTGTCATTGTTCTTATTGGAGTTAAAAGATCTTGAAAGGAGTAGTATGTCGATTAAATTGTTAGAATGTGCTTTGGGTTGATTATTGAAATTGTTAGTATGATTATTGGCGTTATTATGGATGGTTTGGCCGGCTGAATTCCCGGATTGTTGTTGATTGAAATTGGCCAAGTTGAACTTGGTGGGATGGAGTATTTACAGGGGAAATGCTGCCGAAATTTTGGTAGACAAGTGTTACTTTGAGAATTTACTTCTAGATGCTCAAGTTAACATTTGGTAAATATGACCAAATTGTAGATGTTGGTGAAATTGGAACTTGAATTTGGAGGAGCGTAAGGAGCGGAAAAAGGTATGTAAGGTTTCACTTTCCTTCTTTGGCATGTCTTAGACATAATAGGCTTGAATACGCGCCTGGGATGATTCCATTCCTAGAAATCCGAACTTGAAATTTCCCTTTTTCATTCAATAGAATTGAATTAAGTTTGGTGTGTTTTATTGAAATGATTGTTTAAACATCTCTAACTTGCCCAAATGGAACCGAGTGATCCTTAGGCCTTCATAAGTGACTCCATAAAGCTTAACGCACGTAAATTGTGTACGCCACCTCACCGACTCGAGGTGGGCCCATTATTCCCGAATTCTCTCCTATTGTCCCATTTGGCCTATTTTCATTCTATAGTTAAGGAAAGCTTTTGGTTATTATTCCGACTACTAAATAATAGTTGTTTTAACAAATCCATTGATTCCAAAGCATGATTCTTCTCCTCCGATAGCTAGTAAATGTTTTCCAAAGTGCCCGTATTTTCTTAGAACAAGGGTTGATGGCAAAGTAAATTTTACAACAATGACGATGAACATGTTCTACAATGACATGGAGGATGTCAAGGAAGAAAATGTTTACATGATGAATATGACCATGATGATTCTATAATTAAAGGTTCCAAGTTCATGATTCCAGTGACGAGATGAGAACGTTAAGCTATTTCTTGAATTCTCAACTCTATTCATGAATAATGTCTATCTTTAAAGGTCCCAAGTATATGAAACGATGCCTTATGATCCTGTTTTATGTTTTCCCATGATGACACTCTTTCTTGATAGTCTCCCCTTATGATTATCGTTCCTTCAAGGTGAGACAGGACGATCCTGATTATTCCATAATGCAATCGGAGGTCTCTGACCTTACGTCACTCCGATAAAGTTATAGCTTTTGATTGGGCTCCAATGCATGCTTATGACGGAGGTTACACGCCCAGAGGGTCGGGCATGACCACCACTACGGCAAGCGTAGTGGGCAAAGACTCGACTACACTGGCCTAGAGGGCCGGGCACAACCACCACTACGGTAAGCGTAGTGGGCGGCATATAATTACACTGGCCTATTTGGCCGGGCACGATCCCCACTAGTGGCGCTGCAAGAGATGTTTACCTCGGACGCGGGAGGCCCGGACGCGGGCTAATGATATTATGTGATTCAGACAGGTTATGGATGCATATATATATATATAAAGGTAAAAGTGAGCATGCATAATTCCGTCTCGAGAGGCAAGCAGATACAGTCAAATCCTTTTTCCCTTATTTCCCATATCTTCTTATTATACGCCGTTCATGTCCCGTCTATTTTATTATGTTATCATTTTACGCCTTACCTACTCAGTACAATGCTCGTACTGACCCCTCTTCTTCGGGGGCTGCGTTTCATGCCGCGCAGGTACACCCAGACGGATAGAAGTCAGGACAGAAGATGTTCCAGCGAAGTTGGCAAACTCCATTTGTTCTGGAGTGTCGCCGAGTCAGCGTGCTATGCCATGATGTCTTGTTCGAAGTTAGAGACTTTGCAGACAGAGTCGTGGGTATTGGGTTGTCAGTCTGTAAGCGGCTCCAGCAGCCGACATGTTATTATGTTTCGTGTCACGAGTCTTATGTGATGTCAGACTTTACTTATGGAAAAAAAAATTCTATGTATTCATTTCTAACTGATTCATAAGTTCATACGTGTAATAAGAGTCAGCGGGTTTGCTCGGCTCCGAATATGGGGTCGGGTGCCCATCACACCCTGGTAAGATCGGGGTGTGACAAAAATGTCCTGGGAAGCAGAAGAAGACATGAAGTTCAGGTACCCATATTTATTTCCACCTCCAGATGAGACTCAGGCAGAGACGCCATTGTCCCCAGGTATGTAATGCTTTCTTTGATGCTTTCTTGGTCGTGTGTGGCTATGGTTGTTGATGATGTTGTTGTAGCCCTGTGAGGCGATATATTTCGGGTTGCTGTGACAAGATGGTAGTGCCATATTACAGGAAAAACTCTTGCAAAATTTTTGTAGAATCTCCAAGAGTCTAACATTCGAGGACGAATGTCCCTAAAGGGGGGAGAATGTTACATCTCGGAGATTTTTGGCTTGTTGAGTTGTGAGTAGACTAACACGAGCTTAAGGTAAACATGAAGTCCAAGGAGATTAAGGAGAGTATGTGATAACTTTAAGCGCATACCATAAGATTTTGAAGTCATATGAATCGGTAAAACTAAGTTCATCGAAGGAAGTGGAAATCTAAGACATGTTTGGGAAGGTTTTGCAACAAGTGAGCTATAATGTGTTCAGCAATGTCTCAAGTGGGAGCTATAGGGCCCCTTAGATGGTTAATGAAGTGTTATACAAGTGTCAATAAGGTTCCATAAGGATTTGAGGTTGAATGAATCGACGAGAGTAAGTTTCAGGAAATGATGGGTTGTACGGTCATTTATACGGACCGTATAGTTTATACGGCCCGTATAATGGTCCGTAGAACAATTCCAGAGAAGGATAAATCCCTGGTGGGATTATACGGACCGTATAATTTATACAGCCTGTATAATTGGCCGTATAATTGGGTCGGGCCAGTTTTTTTTCTTTTTTATATATATGGACGACCCTTGTTCATTTATTTCATTTCCCATATTTTTCCCAAGTCTTGAAAGCTCTAGAACCTTCCTCCAAGCATATTCTACTCAAACCCAAGAGAAATCAAAGATAAAATAGCAAGAATCAAGATATTCAAGTGTTGGGAGACTCACTAGGGTTTGTAGGATTCAAGAATTCCTTGGCTGTTGAAGTTAGGGTTTCACTCAAGTTGGAACCTTAATCCAAAGCTTATTCCTATGAGATAAAAGGTTAGTTTTCATGTCTATTTCATGATATTAAGCATCCTTGGATGTTGAATAACTTGGGTGAGGGAAGAAAGTAGAAGATGGAACTCAAATATAGATTTAATGATATTTTTTAGTGGTAAATAACTTGAGTTATGATTCTTAGTATGCTATGAGTATAATCTCATTGTGGGTGGTACTAATGATGTTGAGGAAGTATTTTATGTAAGTGAATATGGTGTTGTGTTGTAGCTCTTGTCATGAATGACCTTGAAAGGGAGTTTTGAGGATTGGACGATGCTTAACTTGAATGAAGCCTCTTGATTATGGTATTGTTGATAATGTCATTGTTGTTTAAGAGCGTTTTGGATTTTGGTAGAAGTTGATGAAATAGGGAAAATGCTGCCCAAATTTTCGCTAGCTTATGAATTATTCTAGTTTGAACTTAAGAGTGCCTTTAAGATTTAACCTTGGTATAAATCCTTTTAAATGTAGATTTCTCAAGCTTTGGAGGTGAACGTTAAGTAGTTAAGAAGACATAAAGATATGTAAGGCTAACCCTTCCGTCTTAAGGCATGATTCCATTGTTGTGCACCTATTCATGAAATTCACCATGTCTTCCATGACGCCTCCATTTCTAGAAATGCTAAAGCTCATAAGTATTGATACTCTCATGATATCGTTGATCTAATCCTACGATAATTGGCCCTCTAAAGGAAGATGTATCGATGATGATGTTGACGCTACTTATGTACTCCTATGTGTATATGCCTGGATATATGCATAGCCATTATGTAACACCGAGCTTGTATGGCCGGGTATGATATTCATTTGCGCGCACCACCGGGGCAGCTTAGGTACGGATAACACTGAGCCTTGGTAGGGCCGGGTATGCATACCATCGAGCCTTGTTATGGTCGGGTATGTAAGACACCGAACTCACATGGTCGGGTATGGTACTACTATATATGTATGTATATGTAATGGAAGGTTACCATTAGGAAAAGGTGAGTAAATATGATGAACGTTGCTAGAGGTATAAATGGCTCTATTATCTCATTACTCTTCTATCTCATGTTATCCTTCATATTATTATTATTATGTTACTGCTTATGCCTTACATACTCAGTACATTGTTTGTACTGATGTCCTTTTATTTTTGGACGCTGCGTCATGCCCGCAGGTGGACAGGGAGATAGACTTGGTCATTAGGCTGCTTATCCAAAAACGGCTTAGAGGAGCTCCATTTGATTCAGAGCTGCAACTGTTGGTACTATTATTTTGTGTATATACATAAGGGCATGGCGGGTGTTATATCCCGCATTTCGTACGTCGGAATATTTTAAGTTAGTTGCGACAAATTATGGGCGAGGCTATTTTCCGACTTTGTTTTATGACAAGTGGTTTATGATTTAGTTGGAAGGAAACATTAAGGAAAAATTTGGGACTAAAAATGCATTATGGAAAAATTTCAAATTTCATGAAATTAGAGTGATGTGTCATGGCCACATGGAAGTTAAAGATATGGGAATTGGATGATTAGGATAATCATTTTCATCATTTTCATCTTTAAGAAAAATTCTAGAGAAGTGGAAAAAAAAAAAAAAAAAGAAGAGAAAGACATGGAGTATGTGTTGGTATGTGCCATATATTTATTTATATATATGTATAAGTGATGACCATGCAAGTCATATTTTTTCATTCCACCTCCTAGAAATTTCAAGAAAATGAAGAGAGAAAAAAAGGAGAAAAAAAAGAGAGAGAGGTCACGAACCAGCCCCTAGAGTTGATCATGGAGAAATTTTTCTTCTAGCTTTCTTACTCATTGGAAGGCCCTCGTCAACATGGGATAGTTGTTGGAGCAAGCAAGGCGCTGTTTGTGCGGAATATAGTTCTAGCCTAATGAAGAACAAGTGAGGAAGGTAAGGTTCAAACTTTATTTTCATATGTTATCCATAGTTTGTGGGTGTTGTGGAATGTGGAAATGAATGAAGCTCATGAAAACATGAATGTCAAAGATGTAGCCGTGTGTTGTTGATGTAGCCGTGCATGTGTGGTGGTGTGTAGGAATGAGGGACTACTTTTATTTAGTGTAATTTGGTTGTTGTGTTGTGGATTATGTGATGCGAATGAAAGTTGAACGATTTAAATTGAAGTGTGGATGTTGTTGGGGCCGTGTGTAGGTCATATGTATAGGAATGATGAATTAAATTCATTTAGTGTTTGGTTGGTGTTGTTGTGAATTCTATAATGTAAAATGAAGTTTTAATGATCCAAGTTGAAGCTATAATTGTGCGGGCTGAATTGGGCGATGATGTGATATCGATATAGTTTCTTGAATTTATGAGAATAAAGTTGTAAATGCATGTATTGTTGACATAATTTATGAATGTAGAAGAAATAAAGGTGTTGGCAAGGTTCTTGTTAAATTGGAGTAGTTTCGGGTGGAGTGGTATATGGTTTGAAGTATTTTGAACATTGTGTGGATTGTTGAAAATGTTCTTGAATCGTGTTTGAAAGGTTTTGGATTGTTATTTGAATATGCGATCGTTGATACTAGTTTGGATATGATATATGAAGTTGGATGGAATATGCATGAATGTCGTCGAATTATGTAGAAAGGAGTTATTAATGTTGGAATGCGTTTGGAATTGCTTATTGATATTGTTGATGTGGTTGTTGGTATTTGTTGTTGATAATTTGGCCGTTGAATTCCCGGATTGTTGCTGATTGAAATTGGCCAAGTTGAACTTGGTGGGATGGAGTATTTATAGTGGGGAAGTGTTGCCGAAATTTCGTAGACAAGTGTTTCTTTAAGATTCAATTTCTAAATGCTCTAATTAATGTTTGGTAAATGTGACCAATTGTAGATTCTCGGCGAAATTAGAGCTCGAGTTTGGAATAGCGGAAAAGGCGGAAAAGGTATATAAGGCTTCACTTTTCTTTTCTTGGCATATCTTAGACGTATTAGGTTTGAATATGGGCCTCGGGGGACGATCCTATTCCTAGAAATCTAAGATTGAATTTGACCCTTTCTCATTCAATAGAATTGAATTAAATGTTCTATGAATAGTTGGAAAAGTTGTATAAACACTTAGAACTGGCACAAATAGGACCCGACTACCTTAAAACTCTCGCAAGTGATGTCATAAAATGTAACATATGTAAATTTTGTAAGCCACCTCAATTGACTCGAGGTGGGCCCACTGTTCCCGGATTTTCTTTATTGCTCCGTTTATCAAACGATAAGTGTTGTAACTACTCTAATGAGAATATGTCTATGATAAATATGGCAAGAATGCTTCCATGACTAAGAGTCTTGAGTTAAGAACCTAATACGAATATGAAAGTGTTAAACTAGTTCTTGATCTTTAAGTTTATTCTTGGTTACGATACTATTTTCTAAAGATTTCAAGCATATGAACTAACGTTTATGATGTCCATGATTTCGTTTCATGTTTTCTTTTAATATTATTTTCCGTTAATAGTGTCACGACCCAACCCCGTAGGCCGTGACTAGTGCCCGAGTTGGGCACCCAAACGCATTACCGGCTTTGCCGGGTACAAATATCAAACGCTACTTCAAACACATCTCAAACTCGACACATATATATATATATATCGAAAGCCGATAAGGCTATCCGGCGCGCGCCGGCCCAAAACATATAATATACAAACACACACGTGTCTAGGGTAGGCACACAACCCACATATACATCTACGGGCCCTCTAAACTAACCAACGTAATCATATGACGGGACGGGGCCCCGCCGTACTCCCCGAACACACACATATATATACAACGAGTATATACCAAGATATAGGCTCCGGGATAAAAGGAGCACTCCAACACAATAACAGATCTCCTAAACCGGGGACCGCCAACCGGGGGTACTGCGCGGCATGAAACGCGGCCCCGAAGAAAGTGGGGTCAACTAAATATGTCGAGTATGCAAAAGAAATACAAGGAAATGAGTACCGAAAAGGCACATTTCCAAAATGCCACATGTTTATTTTCAAAATAGAAAGCATGCAAAAGTATACGTAAAATATGGTCGCCGTCAATGGCGCCACAACACAAGATAACACCGTAAGGTTTCAAATCTCCGTACAACCCCAAACGCAACACATCATCACAACACATCATAAGCCATATCACAAAGATAACTCATAAACGGAATATATGGCGAGGTCTCGGAACCGTAACACAAGATAACACCGAATATATCATAGTGCGCACGATAACAAAACCGGCCCGGGCGAACGATATACCAACAACCGCACGAGCAGAAGTCGTGAGTGACCATATGCATAAAATCATTATCATAGGTTCAAAAGTAAGTAAAATGACCCTGGGAATCGGGAAAATCGTCATACCAAACTCTCTCAAATGGCATCATAAAGGTACAAAGGAAGGTCGCGGGACCCACGGACGAGTGTCAACACGAGCCGGGCCCGCCTATGGAAAACAAACTCATCACACGTCATACAACCTCCCACGACGATATCGAGGCAATCCGAGCCCTTAGCCGGAAGTTATGAGCGTTCGTAGTTTCAACGTCGTTAAAAATGGAACTCTTTTTTGAAAACCAAGTTTTTATGCAACTTTAAAAATCAATTTTTCCAACAACATCAAAACCAATATTTTCCCACATCAACATACGAGTACCAAAAGATAAACGCGAATCATAGACATGCTCGGATTGTAAGAATGGAATTTCCTCGAGGCTAGTATCGTAGCCTATATTCAACTAAGACATGCCAAAAGAAAGAAGAGTTTTTTACATACCTCGCTTGCACACAACGGTAATCCAAATCAAACTTATATCTCGAACTCTCCAAGATCTACATAACATCAATAAATACCAACGTCAACCATAAGCACTTAAAAGCTCATTTCCAACTAGCACATAATCCTACGGAAAATTGGGTAGCACTTCCTTTATAAATGGACCAACCCCGAGAATTCAACTCGGCCAAATTCAACAACACAACAAACCAACATGTAATCAAACTAACGCATATTCAATTATCAATCCAAAACCACTCAAACAACATTCAAGAACTCTTTAAACAATACACACAATATTTCCAACAATCCAACAAACTCCCCATTCCACCCGAAATGGTCCCCAAACCCGAGAACCTCAACTCTAACACATTTCTCGGTTTCAAATCATGATTCGCCCCAACAATCCATACTCTAACCATGTCATTTCCATAAATATAAAAATCACACTAAACGCACAAAATCTTCCCAAAACAGCCCACACACTTACAACACCACTTCGAATCATTAAACTCTTATTTCCAACATAGAATCCTCATAGCAATAACAACCAAAATTCCAAGGAAACTTAATTCATTTCTTGACATACACAAGAGGCCATATTCGGCCAACCTTACATACATACATATTAATGATTTTCATTTGTTTCAACACTCCACAATAGCCAAACATGCTACATAAAACTCATACACCAACTTTAACACAACACACACATACACGGTCAAACCACCATACACACGGCTTCAACTTCAAATACAAAACTTTCATGAATTTCATCCATAACAACATACAACAACACACATGAACCTTTCATAACTCATAAAAACAAGATTAAACTTACCTTTCTTCACAAATCCTCAACTTGTCCAAAGTTGGCCAAGGATGAAAACGAACAATCCAACGCTTGAAACAACACCTCCACGTTACTAAGCACCCTCAAATTAGAAGATTTGCTTAGGAGAAATAATTTTGGGAAGGCTTGATCTTGGTCTTGGTTTTTCCTTTTCTTGGCCGAATAGGTGGTTGCTCTCTAATGTTCTTGGTTTTTTTTTTCTAAGTCTTGAAAAGATGATGGAATGATCCCTCTAAGCTTCCTTATATTACAACTAATAGCCAACCATGTGGCCATGGCCCACTCCTAAGGTGGCCGGCCACATGGCTCCTTTGTTTCCTCAATTTCTTTCAATAATTGACATCTTCCACAAATTCCACCTTTGGTCCCGAACTTTCTTAAATGTTTCCTTACCAATAACATCATACATACTTAGGTCTTACGACAAAATCGAAGGTCACACGTCTCGACTTCATACCCCGGAATGGTCTTAACCCTAACTTATCATAGTTAACCCGAATCGTCCCGTCGTTCAAAATACGGGATGTAACAAATAGTTCCGACCTTATGTCACTCCGATGGATATATGATTTTCCTTGGACCCTCCTGCATGCTTATATAACATATGTATATGAGATATGTATATGTACATGGGGGGGGGAAGGGATACATGGGGGAATGGGAAGGGAAACATGTTTCATTGCCACTGGTCACACATCATCCCGGACGCGGGATGCCGGACGCGGGATATATGGGCGAGCCGACGTATTTCGGCGCTATGTGGGCGAGCCGACGTTGTTCGGTGCTATGACATGACACGATATGCTATGACATGACACGATATGCTATGACATGACACGATATGCTATGACACGACATGATATGATATGATACGATATGATACGATATGATACGATATGATATGATATGATATGATACGCTATGATATGATATGATACGCTATGATATGATATGATACGCCATGATACGATATGATATGATATGATATGATACGCTATGATATGATATGATACGATATGATATGTTATGACAAGACACGACATGATATGAGTTCTATTCTCCATGCCTACGAAAAAGAAATGTTTTTTTTAAAAAGGAAAAAAAAACAGGCATGCGTAGTATCCGGCCAAAAGGGCATTCACATGTACGGGTTACTCTCTTACCTCATTATCCGTTCTATGATCCCATGATGTTTATATTCATGCTTTATCTGCTCATTATCTTTGCTTTACGTACCTTACATACTCGGTACATATTCCGTGCGACCCCTTTCTTCGGGCTGCGTTCGTGCCGCGTGTGTACACCTGTGTGAGTCAAGACATTAGCGTAAGGTGTTCCGGCGGATTGGCGAGCTCCATTTTCTCAGTCTTCTTAGAGTCGGTGTATACGTGTGTTATGATATCTCGATTGTGTTAGAGACTTTGCGGACGAGTCATGTATATAAGATGTCCGTTGTGAGCGGCTTTATAAGCCGTCGTATTGTTATACATGATATTACAGATTTTGTACGGTCGCAAGTTATGTTGATTTGAAAGATATAAAATATGTTCGTTTTTCGAAAATTTTTCATTATGCATTCATGAACTGGTTAAGGGCCCATTATGACTACGAGTACTATGACAGTCAGAGGGTTCGCTCGGCCCTAAGTAAGGGTCGGGTGCCCATCACACCCTATCAGAAATTGGGGTGTGACAGCGGGGTCTTGTCCTGTCTATATGATGTTACATGCTCTTCTTAGAGGATCGTAGACAGTTGTGTATAGCTAGATGTCTCTTAGCTTGGTCGGCTCATTTTTTTGTATATCATTTTACTAGCCTTGTTGGCTTATGTATGTGTAAATGGGCATAGTTGATGATGTTGATATAAAAGTGCTTTAGCCCGATGGAAATTGTATTATTGATTCATAAGATTGCAAGTTAGCCATGTGGCTCACCTAGATATGATTGTGAAAGTATGATAAGAGGTGCCCAGTGGGTTAGCTCCAGGTGCCCGTCACGGCCCTCCGGTTGGGTCGTGACACCTCCATGCCCAAGTATATACACAAATAGTAATACCAATAAACTGCAGCTCCGAAACAAATGGTGCGCTCCTGACACTCCGCTGACGAAGATCCTAAGGATCACATCCGTCACCCTGCTTTCCTGCGGACATGAACGCAACGTTCACAAGAAAGGACATCAGTACGAGTGATGTACTGAATATGTAAGGCATGAATAATAACATGCTAAAAGCACGAAGAATAGCGTAAGATCAAAGAACTGTTTATACCTCGTGATACCTTTTAAGACATTCATTATGCTTACTTAACCTTTTCACAAAAATACATACCTATACATACATATAACATAATAGGAATCGTTAATATTGGTACCCCGATCCATAAATATATTATATCATCATTATATACCGATATATCATCGCGTCCGGCCATAATAGGACTCGACGATAATATAGTATACCCTACCTTAATCAGGTGGACTCGTATAATATCGTCACCCTTTTAATAAGACTCATATACATATAATATACGTATTCGTATATATATCGCTCGGTGTCATAAAAAAATATATACATATATATATAAATACATATGAGAAACCAAAGGAAACATTACAACTCTATCGGTGTGACATCAAGTCGGTAAACCCCTGATTTATATTATGGAACAATCATCATCGCTATACCTCACCTTGAAGGAACAATGATCATAAGGTAAGATCGACAACAATGAGTAAAATCATGAAATAAGCTCAATAATCTCATAATAGCGTCAGAAACATAAGCTTTGGGATCTCTAGAAATGGAATCATCATTATCATCCTTATCATCATAGCAAACATCTATCTTAAGCATCCCAAGAACTTTGAGAATCATGAACTTCTAGCTTTTTGAGAATAAGGATGTTATGGAAAGCATGTGTGCATTCATAAGAAAAGAATCATGCCTTTAGAAAGAAAGGATTTAGCCTTAACATACCTTTTTGGTCTCCTACTACTTAACGTTTATCCTCCCAAGCTCGTAGATCTACATTCAAGAGAATTCATACTATTGTTAATCTTATCGTCATATGCTTATCTTAAGCCTTCAAATTAAATCCTTTTAGAATCTGCCAAAATTCGGGCAGCATCTCCCCTGTTTATATCCCTAGCCCATAATCAATACCAAAATACTCCATAAAACATCCTACACGATGTTTTCCCAATGTCCCAACCAATCACTGGCCTTTACGAAGCCTTAACAACTAAATATCCATAATACCATTCATAATATCAAAAATAGAGAGTATCCTTACCTCAATCAAAGTTGGAAGATCTTGAAATCTTATTTATCTTCAATAAATTCCTTCATCCCGTCAAGATTTGATGTTTAGAACAAGAGCTACAAGATCCTATACACTTCCCGAGCCTCATTGATGGCTACATTTAACACTTAATGACCAAAATTTGCATATGGACCTATAGGAATATGTATGTATGTTGTGGAAGGGTCTAGAGTTGGAAAAATGACCAAAAAATTGACCAAAAGGGTCCTGTTATACTTACCAAGGTTGGTTCCACCGACCTAGAATGTTCGCGCAATGTAGCTACGCGGGCCTCTGCTCCGCCGGCCTAACTTGTAACATCCATAACTCTCTACTCCAATGTCATATTGACGAGCGATTTATTATGTTGGAAACTAGACTCAATGAACTTCAATTTAGGCTTTTGTTCCACCTCAAAACTCTTGATATACTAGGAGATATACTTCTCTAAATTTGACCCAAAATTCTGCCAAATTTTCCCAAATTTTCGACAAACTTATTTTCTTCGATTTGCTTGATCCCAGAACCTTTAGACACTTGCTTAACACTTGTTAAGAGTATTCCTTAACCTTATAAGGGTTCCATGACCTCTCTGAGCTTATGTTAGTTTACTCACAACGCAAACGACGCAAAAAATTTTGAGGTGTGACATGGATACTAGAGTGGTAACTGTTATTATAAGCAAACTCAATGAGGGGTAGATGATCATCCCAATTCACTTTAAAATCAATAACATAATCCCTCAACATATCCTTAAGAGTCTGAATAGTACGCTCTGCTGGCCATCTGTCTGAGGATGAAAAGTCGTGCTGAGGTTCACCCTTATGCCTAATCTTTTTTTAAAGGATTTCTAAAAGCTAGTTGTAAATTGAGCACCACGATATGAAACGATGGACAAAGAAGTCCCATGCAATCGAGCAATTTCCTGGATATACAATGGCATAATCTTCTATTGAATCTGTAGTCTTCACTGGCAAGAAGTGAGCTAACTTGGTAAGTTGGTCTACAATTACCAAATTGAATAATGCTTTTGAAAGGAGCGAGGTAAACTTGTTATGAAGTCCATGTTTATCATCTCCTATTTCCAAACGACAATTGCTATACTCTGAGCCAACTCACCAGGCCTCTAGTGTTCATCTTTCACTTGTTGACTATTTGGACACTTAGACACAAAATATACTATGTTCTTTTTTATGTCGTTCTACCAATAAATATCCTTAAGATCATGATACATCTTTGTGGAACCTGGGTGAATAAAATACCTGAAATTTTAGGCTTCACACATAATTCGATCTCTAAGCCATCTACGTCAGGAAAGCATAGTATGCCTCTGTACTTCAAAGTACCATCATATCCTACGTCAGGAACGCATAGTCTGGCTCTGTACTTCAAAGTACTATCATATCCCCCTTGATCAAAAGTTGTAGTCTTGTGTTTGTGAATTCCCTCCTTCAGCTGCAATAAGTAGGGATCACTAAACTGTTTTTCCTTCACTTCGGCTACTAAGGAGGATTCAACCTTGTTCTAAACAACAACACCACCATTTGCGGATTCCAAAAGTCAAACTCCTAGACTTGCTAAGCGGTGGACTTCCTTCATCATAGTTCTCTTGTCTTCCTCAACATCAGCTAAGCTTCTCACAGAACACCGACTGAGAGCATCGGCTACAAAATTTGCTTTCCCCGGATGATAGAGGATATCAACATCATAATACTTAAGCAATTCGAATCATCTTCTCTATCTAAGATTCAACTCCTTTTGCTTGAAAATATACTGAAGACTCTTTGATCTATGAAAATATCAACATGCATTCCATATAAATAATGGCGCCAGATCCTTAGTGCAAAAACGATGGTCAAAGCTAACTCAAGATCATGAGTCGGATAATTCTTCTCGTGGGGCTTGAGTTTTTTGGACACATAAGGTATAACCTTGCCATGCTGCATTAAAACACATCCAAGACCAACTCCTGAGGCATCGCAATACAGATCGAACTCTTCGGTTCCCTCTGGTAGCGTCAAGAATAGAGCTGAAGTCAACCTTTTCTTCAACTCCTCAAAACTATTATCGCAAGCGTCTGACCACTGAAACTTGATCTTCTTCTGAGTTAGTCTAGTCAAAAGGGACTATAAAGAGGAAAATCCCTCTACAAAACGCCTGTAATAGCCTGTTAGACCCAGAAAACTTGTTATATCGAATAATGATATGGGTCTAGTTTAGTTCTTTACTGCCTCTATTTTTTGAAAGCCCACATTCACGCAATCGCATGAGATGATATAGCCTAAAAAGGCTACTGATTTCAGCCAAAATTCACATTTAAAAATTTCGCATATAGCTTGAGATCCTTTAGTGTCTGCAACACAATTCTGAGATGCTCTGCATGGTCAGTCTCGCTACGAGAATAAATCAAGATATCATCAATAAACATAATAACGAACAAATCAAGATAAGGCTTGTTCGTTCATAAAGTCCATTCGTTAAACCAAACGACATTACCAAAAATTCAAAATGCCCATAACGAGCCCTGAAAGTTGTTTTAGGAATATCAACTTTCTTAACCTTCAACTGATGGTACCCTAATCTGAAGTCAATCTTGGAATAACACTGGGCACCCTGATGTTGATCGAATAAGTCATCTCTTCTAGGAAAAGGATACTTGTTCTTGATGGTGACTTTATTCAACTGACAAAAGTCAATGCACATACGCAAAGACCCATCCTTCTTTTGGGCAAACAAGACCGTTGCACCCCAAAGTGAGACACTTGGCCTTATAAAACCCTTATCTAGAAGTTCTTTCAACAGGGCTTTTAGCTCTTTCAAATCTGATGGAGCCATTCTGTATGGAAGAATGGATATCGGCTTAGTGCCAGGAAGTATATTAATTCCAAAGTCAATCTCCCTATCGGGTGGGACTCCGGGAAAATCCTCAGGAAACATTTCTGTGAACTCATTTCCAATTGGTACGGATTGGAGAGTGGGGGTCTAAGAATCTGCATCCCTGACTCAAACTAGATGATAGATATACCCTTTAGAGATCATCTTTCTGGCTTTAAGATAGGAAATAAACCTAGCCCTAAGTGCTACAGCATCACCCTTTCATTCTAAGACTGGTTCACTAGTAAATTCAAAACTTACTACCTTGGCTCGACAACCCACTGTGGCATAACAGGACTCTAACCAATCCATGCCCATTATTATATCAAAATCTACCATCTCCAATTCTACTAAGTCTGCTATAGTAAGGCGATAATACACTTTGACTGGACAGCTCCTATAGAGGAATCTAGCTAAACTAATTCTCCAACTGGAGTGGACACTTTAAAGGGTTTACATAACTTTTCGGGTTATATCCCAAATTTCTTAGTAACAAATGGGGTTACATAAGATAGAGTGGATTCCGGATCCATAAAAGCATAAACATCGTAAGTAAAGACTGCTAGCATACCTATGATAACATCTCTACTAGCCTTTGTATGCTAACGGCCTACCAGCACATATAGACAGTTCGGACCACCGCCCGTATTGTCGGACTTTGCTGCACCACGCCCCTGTTAGGGCTGAGAATTACGAGGAGCTACTGAATTTGTGGACTGAGCCACGTTACCTCCAGTATTTTGTCTTGCTGATGGACAATCCCTCAAGATGTGACCCTATTGGCCACACTAATAGTAACTATCCATACACGAACGACACACTCCTAAGTGCCTTTTCCACACTTATGGCAAGTAGGGTGCTGCAAACCTCTGTTGTCTATGTTGGCCTGTGTCTGCGAACCTGCTGCGCTAAAATTTCTCTTATTCTTATTAAATTTGGACCTCTGTTCTGGTGTACTAGCTGAAAATGGAGCAGGTCCTGATTTTGGTTTCCTGAAGAACCGACGATTACGACCTCCTTGAGATCCCCCTTGGCTAAAATTTCATGCAGACTTAGCTCTCTTGTTGAAGTCCCCGTCCTTCTCTTTTTGTAGCCGCTCTTCTTCCTTCATCCTATTTTTGTTCCCTTGAACAAAGGCAGCCATCTTGGTAATGGTCATGTCATTGTTCTGAACAGCTCTATTAGCATCAACAAATAATTCATTTGAGAGCCCCAACATAAACCGCCTAACTCTAGCACTCATATCACGCACTCTGAGCATATCAGTGACACGGAGGTAATACTCATTCATACTTATCTCATTCTATTTAAGTCTCTCGAAATCTAAAGTCTTAGCTTCCAAGACCTCAGTGGGCAGAAAATGCTCAAGAAACGCATTTGCAAACTCCTTCTAAGTCGCAGGAGCCGCTTCCTTACATCGGGACTCTTCCCAAGTTTCATGCCAAGTGTTAGCAATATCCTTCAGCTGGTACGCAGCAAACTGTGCTGCCTCTGTTTCTGTAGCATGCATCACTCAAAATGTCTTCTGAAAATCATCAACGAAGTTTTGCGGATCCTCATCCTTTTTGGACCCCGTGAAAACTGGAGGTTTCATGTTGAGGAATTCCCTGGAGATGGAACTACCTGTCCCATCAATAGAACCCATTCCCTGCCTCTGAGCCTGAGTAACAACAATCTGGGTGAGTAATTGGATAGCTCCCATGACATCCATGTCCGAAGCACTCGGACGGGCGGTACCCCAGACCTCCGTAGTTCCCCTTCCAGTGGCGGTGCGGGGGCAATGAGGTGCTGAGCTCGATGTAACTCTCTGAGCCGGAGTATCCTCCTCTTGAGCAGCATTAGTTGTAGCCCTATAGCTAGTAGTTGAAGTTCTCTTAGTGTACTTTCTCTTCGCAGGCATTTTCTAAAATACGTAATTCGCACAAGTTAGAAGGATTCCTGAAATCATAGCTCTAATTGCACGATCTAGAGTATGAAAGAAGTGAGACAATCCTGGACGTCTTGGTGGTTAACTGTTTACATGTGTGGCACGCACACACACATAAGTGTGACCTCACTGGACACGGCTTCATAGAATCCCTAGGACTCTTGAACCTAGGCTCTGATACCAAGCTTTGTCACATCCCGAATCGTGATCTGGGTGACACGGCACTTAGTGCTTGACTGCATGTGACCGAGCAAATCAACTGGCTAGCTGAATCAACATGTGATGTCAAAACATAATGAATGCGGAAATAACACTAACACATGCTGATCTACTAAAAGTCTGACTAAAATATCATAAATGCGAAAATACTGAATAAGCCTGAAAGTCTGAATAAGTAGCCGACAAGGCTAACACAAAAGCCTGCTAAACATCTGACTGACTGCAACTATAGTCTATGAAGCCTCTAAAGAATACTGAAATGCTAATTGTTTGCCAGGACAAAGTCCCCAGTATACTTTACTAACAGAAATACTATAAAGACTGAAAAGAGGGATAATGCCCCGAAAGACTGGGGCTCACCAATAGCTGATACGAGATGTCATAGCAAGCAAAATCGTCAACTTGTAAATCGTTATCTGCATCGCAGGGCAAAAGGGACATCAGTATATTTGAATTGCACTAGTATGTAAAGCATCTGAAAGAAAGAATTGTAAAAACTGAAACTGAAACTGATAACTGATAACTGAAGTGAACAAAAGAAGTAACGATAAGAATACTTCCTCTTCTGAATAGAGAATCACCTGCTTACTAAAAAGATAATCTGTGCCCTCAGGCCCAATATAAGTGCACAAGTCTGTGACCTCAGGCCCAAGTATACGTATACATAATTGTGGCTTTTGGCCCAAAACACATGTGTTCAACATTAAACAATTTATACAGAAGAACTGAGAATCATGTTGAAGCTTTAACCACTTATAAACATGCTGAATGTTCTAGACTGAGACTCATGGGTAGCAAACACAAGTCTATATTGATTATGTACTGAGCTCACAACATTCGGAATGAAAGTCATGAACTAATTATGAAACTAGAGAATAGACATTCTGCAACTATTCAAGGAACTAAGCTTAAATATATTTTTTAGGCAATTAGTAACGTTGTAAAAGAACGTGGTGTAGGGAGAAATATTAACATTCTCAAATGTAAAGAGTTAGCCTCACATAACTTAATTCCGACCTTTGAGCGTAATACAACGTTCATCAGTCCTTTCAACTTTAATCTCTAGCAATGCAACTCAAAGGGATTCCATATTAGCAATAATATTCATACTTTGGTCATCTAAGCATTTTATCAAACACTTGGTGGGCATAAAGCTCCACAACCTTCATCAGTGGTGTTTTCTTCATCTAATTTCCATTCTCTTGATTCTAGGTGATTCTACCATCCCAAATAGATATAACTAACATCATTTTTCATCACCCATATGATGACAACAATCTCAAGTCAACAAATTGAAAACCCTAGCATAGTTCATATGATTCTCTTTATCAAACCCATTTACTATTCTCCCAAGAACTCATTATTTCACAACTATAAGTGATTAGAGAGTAGAAGTATTACCTTTTGTGAAGTTCAATCCTCTTGAATTTGAGTTCTAGGATTTCTTCACTCAACAATGATGTTCCAATCACAACTCTATCGATTAGAAGGGTTTACTCAAGTTAGAAAGGGATTAGAGACTTGAAATCAACATAGAATCGTCATAGAACTTACCTTGGAGGGTTCTTAGGGCTTAGGACTAGTTCTCTCTTGCCTTAGGATGGTTTTTTCATGAATAGGGGTGTTAGCGAATGAACCCCAAGCTTAAATATAACTTAAAACGCAAAAACTCAAAATGCACCCCGAAAATCCGACCCTCACGTGTTGGGCTCGCGATGCGTGGCCAGCGCGGGGCTGTTTCTGCAGCTGATTTTCCCGCGTTGGGCCCACGACGTGTGGCCAACTACCGTGGACAGTCCCTCTGAACGTTTTTGTAACGTTCATACCTTCTTGCTTCGATCTCCCTTTTGCCTGATCTTTATATGGATGGAAAGGTATTTCCACGTACTACAACTTAATCAAGGGGTTATGGGTACCTGAAGTAGGCCTATCAACCTTTTTTCGCAAAACGTTCAAACTTTCAGATATTCCACTAAAACTCTCGAAAGATACGAGTCTAACCTTAGGTCTAAGGTAGGGATGTAATAAGTTGAGGGAGTTCTAATATATTATTCAGGTTCAAGACTATGTGGCTCAATCACCCTGACTTCAAAAATGTTGTTACTACTAGCTGGCACATCGCGATAATAATTATGTAATTGCTTTATATAATTTTACTACTAATGTTAACACTTGGAATATTGACACTTTTGATAATACTTTTCATTAAAAAAAATTGGCTTACTGCGTGGCCTCCAAAATATTCATCCAAGTACCAAAAGTTCCTTTCGTTATGAGCTTGAAGGTTCTCTTATCCAGGAATTTAATATTCTTCTGAAGATGAAGAGGATTTTTGAAAACTCAAATCTAGCATTCAATGGTTAAATGATGGCGATGCCAATAAAAAAATAAATTATTGTCAACTATCCAAAGACACATACTTAACAACAGTTTTAGCCTTGCTGCTTTGTAGGCAGTTGGACTTCTGGTAAATGAATCATTAAGAAGACAATTCTTGAGCACTATTAGAATAATTATATCACCGATCAATATTACTGTTATCATCACCTTAATATTGCTAATTCTAATATCTTTTCGTTCTCTGAGCAAACCAGCCTCTCTAAATCATTATCGTGTGCAGAGATTAACCTAGGCATCAAGTCCTTCAAGCCCCTTAAAGCACTTGGATCGAGAATTGCACCCCATTTTCTTCCGAGAATTTTCTTCTGTCGCCCATAATTCTGATTTCAAAATATGTGCTAAGGCTTTTGACCAGACTTCTATTCCACCATATATTAATCAAACTTGCATCACGCTCATTCCTAATATTAAAAATCCTACTTCAATCAACCATTGTAGTCCTATTAGCCTCTACACTAGCTATTAAAATTATTACCAAGGCAATTGTTAATAGAATCAGACCTCTCCTTGATAATATTATTAGTCTTACTCAATCACGCTTTATTCTTGACAGACAGGTTCGATGTGTTATTATTGCGCACAAAGCTATTCACTCCTTCGAAAAAGCTTCAGAGGACTTTGATGAAATACTCACTAAAATATTGATTTGGAAAAAATATTTGATCAATTGAAATGATCATTTATTCTCTACTCTCTTAAATTTCTAAATTTTTCAACTAAGATCATCAATCTTATCATGGCTTGTATCACCTCCTCTCATGTTGCTACTATGTCAAATGACCGGCCAACCGATTTCTTCTCCCTTCTGGGAAAATTAGTCAAGGAGATCCGCTATCCCCTTCTATTTTTATTATGAATGAAAGTGCTTTCTATAACTAAGCTCTCTTGTGAATTCGAATATAGGATTCACCTCTTATGTTGATTTTTTGTGACTAAAATGAATTCAAATGGTCATTATTATTTTTCTTATTTTTGTAATTTACCATTTTCTCCCTTGTGACATAAATAATTTGATATTAAGTTCTGTTATACTAACTTCTCACAAATAGTTTTTATGCTCACAATTGTGTGAAACAGATTGAATGAAATGATAAACTCAAAGTATTATTTGCGCGACTTTCCACCTGTTCTATAACATCCTTTTCTTCATTCTTTAAACTACGTACTCGTTTCTTGTGCTGTAATTAATTATTTCTAATAAGGTATTAATTATGCCTGGTTATGAGGTATTCTTGTGCTGCTATTTTAGCCTGTCCGAGATTGACGTGTTAACAACTACTTCCTCCGAAATAAAAAGAGTGTTCACTTATCCTTTTTTTCTTGGTTAAAAAAGAGTGGACACTTATCAAATCAAGAAAGAAATTAACCTTATTTTCTAAGTTTGCCCCTATTAAGTGTTATGTGATCGATCCCAATACCCATTTAATTAGGGGCAGTGTATGGGTAAAAAATGTACTTGACACGTGGACCAACAGGTAGATGACATGTGTCAGTTTATTCAATGACGAATAAATATTAGATGGTAATGCCGAGCATAGCATTTATGGAAAGGCAGCAGATTGGGTCAACGGTGAGAACATCAACAGAAACAACAGATAAGACCTCTTTATAGCGCATTAAATGGAATTAATGCAAAGAATACCGAAATGGTTATTAAAGGCCGTAATCAATGAAATTAAATGACAATCATTAATTCATCAATTAATGATTGTCATTACGAACACACAACGGGAATAGCACCAGATAGGATCATATACCTATAAATAGAACTTTCATTGATAGAAGGAGGATCCAAGTCTGACTGGAAAAATACACTATTATCATTATTTCTTGCTTATTGTCACTTTTATTCTTGGGTCATCAAGCTTTCATTCATTCTTGAAGATTAAGAACTACGCTATTTTTGTTCATCAATATTGGAATAAGTTTGCTCTTTCTTTTTTATTTATCTATGCTTTATCAATAACTAAGAAATTACTTACCTTAATTCTTTTATCTGAATCAAATTACTACCAACTGTAGTTAACCTCAACACAAATTCAACTATTTGAGTTAAATACGAATTTTGACCCAAACAGTTTGGCGCCATCTGTGGGAATTCTACAGTTGGCTTTGTAGTTTGATCTCAATTTTATCTCTGTCTACACAAACATTGTTATTTTTGGTATGATTTTGTGTTTTCGCATATTGATACAAATATCCAGTAGCAAGCATGAAAATCATCACCAACAATTATAGCATAAACAATTTGAAGCTATGTCATTACGGAGACACATTGTACGAGATATACCCTTCGACCAGGGTTAATTCCGATTGAATTTTACCAAGTAAAGGCAGGAAAAAGGATGTGCGAGAATGAATACATGCTACATTGTTTGAGTATACGTAATTCAACAATGGGGGACTATAATTAGGGATTGTCAATATGCATGTACACACTAGGGACTGCTAAACATCCCGATAACATTTTTATTCAAAATAGGGAAAACACAATAGAAGGATACTCGAAAATATTCAAGGTACACATGAATCAACTTTTCTACTTAAAAGATAGCAGGGATCTAAGAATCAGCAATGGTGATCATTGAAAGCAAGAATTTAAGAATCAACAATGGTGACCGAAATTGGAATTATCAGATGGCACCACGAACCAAATCAGCACACACTTTTTCAAGATTCTTAACGTTTTTGGAGGAGAGAGTGATCCTAATCGCGAGAACCCTCTCCGGAATCCTCCAAATCTTTAAGGGATGCCGATGCAACATGAAGTTCATGAGTAGCAACTGGAAGAGATGCTGTCAAATTAAAACCTAGAGTAAGAGCTTCTTCAAAATCCTCTTTCCTAGATTTAAGGATATCCACATCATGTTGAAGGCGCAGCAGCTTACACCGAGAGTAGCAACATTCACGAGAAGCTTCAACATTTTTAAAACAACCTTGAAGGTCCACATAGGATGTGCTCAATGCTACATTGCATTATCCCGATGCTGTAGTGCATAAACTGCATCCTCCAGGCGCAACATCAAAGCGCCCTTCAAAAGAGTCAGAATCCCGAAGGTCAGACTTAAGCTTTTTTATTTCTAACTTAAGCTGCTCGTTTTCTTTTCTCGTTTTAGTAACATGGAATGAAGAGGCCGTTGTAAGAGAGTACCTTGAAGAAGAATCTCGGATAAATGACCCAAGGACAGCTCTGCATTACCATGGGACTGTAATAACCCAATTTTTTTAAATAAGGGCTTAATTGGTAATTTTAGCTAAAAAGAGATTTAAAAGAAAAAGAAATTCGAAATAAGAATTAAAAAGAAAATTTGAAAAGAAGGAATTTAGTGGGCCAAGCCCAAAAAGGAAAAGGAAAAAAAAAATTATATGTATTCAAAACAGAAAGGTTTCCTGAATAGTGGCGGCACAAAATTTATAGGAGAACAAGTTGGGGGTGGTTATTCAATTCTTACGGTGTCTTGAAAGTTTGAGAAGTTTAAGGTGAATAGCTTTGCTTCAGCTTTGCTTCCTAATAGCTGAACGAAATTAGCTATCCATTTAAATCAAAATTTCAGAAGCCTAACAAGGTGTATCTTCCTATTCTATAGGATTAGTATATGAAATTGGGGCATTATTTATATCTTATAATGATTTGGAAATAATTGAAGAGTTAGTGGAATTAAAGTATTGAATTCTTAAAAGGCCACTGTGCAAACCCATTCTTTTACTGATGCAATTCTGTTTCTACCAAATTCAATTAGAATACATAATTATTGCTGTGATGATGACTTGGAAACAAAATGATTAGGTAATGATGGGTGAATGTTTTGGTTAGATCAAAAGTTAATACTATAGAAGAAATCTTTATGTAAATATGCAAAGCACTCTTCAAACCTACATACAGTGCTTATGTTCTATTCTTTATTTTTAATACGTTATAACCATTACGTTGGATGAAATATTAATACAGTGGATAAGTGCATTACACATTGAGAGCAGAGATTGAGATATCGGGATTTAGCTCTAATTCGGAAGTTAGGAATATTGAGATTTGACCCCGACTAGCATAATTGACATTAGTAATCAATATTTTTTTTGCATAGATCGAGGCCATTAAATTTCGTGTGGTTGGTGTTCTAGACGTTGCAAGGTTGAGGAACTGTCGTTAGCGAGGTAAGTGAGACTTTAAGCTTTGGGTACTTGCTTTTCAAAACCCGTTTTAAAAATATGTTTTTTCTGCCTGGTCCATGTGTTGGGACGAGCGTGCGCTTGGCAGAATCGGTGGTCCAGGCCAGCCGGATATACTTTATTTTCAAATAATCCAAAACTCTCTTTATAAATTATTTTGTGATGTGATATAGCTGTGAGCCATGATATTGGGGCATTGTGTATGCTTCCCTTAGCATTGTGTATGCTTCTTGATTATATTGGGGCATTGTGTATGCTTCTTGATTATATTGGGCATTGTGTATGCTTCCCTTAGCATTGTGTATGCTTCTTGATGATATTGGGACATTGTGTATGCTTCTTCATGGGTATGTAGGCGCCCATACTTATGACCTTGAGACTACTGGACATCTAGGAAGTTTTCCCTTCTTTCATTCCTTGTTCGTGCGTGAGTTGAATCAAGTTTAACCTTGTAATATTTATTTCGCAGATGGCTAAGAAACGCGCATCTTCATCTGCTAAACGTGGTCTTTGGACAGAGTGCTACCCGCGGTGGTAGACAAGCTAGTGCTCATCAAACTAGAGCTCAGACTAGGACTCAGGCCACTCCTCAGCCTGAAGTTGTGAATGGGGGTCAGCCCCGAGTTGCGTCAGAGCAAGTGCAGGAACAAGTGGTTCAGAACACTCCACCGGCACCAGCTGCTGCCCCTACTATTGCTATGCCCGCGGATGTACCGACCGCATTATTGAATGTGTTGGAGGCATTGGCGCCCAATCATGGTGGAATTTGTGGTCCTCGAGGCTACTTCACAAGCACAAGCTCAAGTTCGGTTGAATGTTGCGGCTAATCAAACACCTCAGTTGGCCCCTCAACAAGTTGTCCAGTCTGCAGGGCAATCTAAGGAGTTTAAGAATTTCATGGATCTTAAGCCACCGAGTTTGATGCTTCACCAACTTCTATTGAACCTCAGAAGTTCATTGATCGTTGTGAAAAGATATTGACTACGTTGGGGCTGAAGGAGACTCGTGGTGTGGAATTTGCCACTTTCTTATTCTCAGGGTCTGCAGAGTCTTGGTGGATTTCGATTCAGAGAGGTAGACAAGCAGGGTTACCACCTATTACTTGGTCAGAATTTTTAGCACTGTTTAAGGACAGGTTTATTCCATTAAGCAAGCAAGATGACATAAGACGTCAGTTCAATAATCTACGGCAGGGAACTATGACCGTTACAGAATATGAGCCCAAGTTTACAGATTTGTCCAGGTATGTACCTTATTTGGTAGAGGATCCGAGAGAGAAGGTGAGACGATTTGTGAATGGACTTGAGCATCGCTATCGTGGTCCTGTGGTACGAGATGTGCGATATGGTACCTATTGTGTGTGTAGTTGACACTCGCTCTCCGTTACGAGTCCTATCAAGAGATGGATAAAGTTGAGCGTGAAAACAAAAAGTCACGTAACACGAGTGGGTTTAGTGGTGCTCCATCTGGGGGCAAGAGTGGTGTTTATCATGGGCAGTCCAGATCTACTCGGTCGGAATCGGTGGTGCGGTCTTCTAGTGGTTATTCGGCTAGACGGGCCCGGCGAGCAGATGCAGAGGAAGGGTAATAACTCATATCAGTCAGGTTATCATCCGAGGTGTTCTAACAGTGGTAGAAATCACAGTGGTCGTTGCTTTGGGGCAGATGGGGCTTGTTTTACTTGTGGTGAAAAGGGGAATATTGCTAAATATTGTCCTAAAGGAAATTCTGGTGCTAGTCGAGCTACTACACAGCCGCAGGGAAGTACTACGGCTACACGAGGTCGATTCGGCCCTAACTAGACCGCTCCACGGGGGTGTTCGTGGACGGGGACGACGGGGGTGCACAGGTTGCTCAGGGAGGGAGAGGACCACCGAGATTCTTTGCTATGACCAGACAAGATGTTGAGGCATCTAATGCAGTAGTCACAGGTATTATTACTATTGGTTCTCATGGTGCATAGGCTCTTATTGATCCCGGTTCTACGTATTCGTATATATCTCCTTCTTTTGCTATATTCTTAGAACGGGGAGTTGAGTCTATTAATGTGCCATATGTAGTATAAACCCCAGTGGGGGAGAGTATATTAGTGGATAGAGTTTATAGAGATTGTGTGATATACATTTCGGGGGCAGGGACACCGTAGTTGATCTATGTGTGTTACCGATGTCCGCTTTCGATGTGATTATGGGCATGGATTGGTTGGCATCATGTTATGCATCGATTGATTGCTATGCTAAGCTTATACGTTTTAATTTTCTGGAGAACCTTAGTGTGGAAAGGCATGACTCGTGACTCAAGGAAAAATAATATCTTATGTAAAGGCACGCCGAATGATTAATCATGGGTGTTTGGGTTTTATTGCTACCATTCATGATACTCGAGCAGAGAATGTTACTATTGATAGTGTTCCTGTTGTTCGCGAATTTGCGGATGTATTTCCCGAAGACTTACCCGGCCTACCCCCGATGAGGGAAATCGAGTTTAGCATTGATTTAGTTCCAGGGACTCAACCTATCTCTATTCCTCCATATCGTATGGCTCCTGCTGAGCTGAGAGAATTGAAGGTTCAACTCCAAGAGCTTCTTGATAAGGGGTTCATTAGGCCTAGTGTATCGCCTTGGGGTGCACCTGTGTTATTTGTGAAAAAGAAAGATGGAACGATGAGAATGTGCATTGATTACAGGCAACTGAACAAAGCGACAATTAAGAATAAATATCCATTGCCTCGTATTGATGATTTGTTTGATCAGCTGCAGGGTGCTACTCATTTTTCCAAAATCGACTTGAGATCAGGTTATTATCGGTTGAGAATCAAGACCGAGGATATCTCCAAGACAGCTTTTCGGACCAGATATGGGCATTTCAAATTTTTGGTGATGTCATTCGGGCTGACTAATGCCCCCACAGCATTTATGGACCTCATGAACAGGGTATTCAAGCCATACTTAGACCATTTTGTGATTGTGTTCATTGATGATATTTTGGTCTACTCTCGAAGTGAGGCTGAGCATGGACAACACTTGAGAATTATGCTACAGACACTTAAGGAACGAAAGCTTTATGCCAAGTTCTCAAAATGTGAGTTCTGGTTGAGCACAGTTTCCTTTTTAGGACACGTGGTGTCCCAAGATGGGATTCAAGTTAATCCAAAGAAAACTGAAGCATTTTGAGATTGTCCTCAACCTACTACTCCCACAGAGATATGCAGTTTCATGGGACTAGCTGGATATTATAGAAGGTTTGTGGAGGGTTTCTTGAAGATAGCTGCTCCATTGCCACGTTTAACTCAAAAAGGTCTGGTCTTCCAGTGGTCAGATGAATGTTCAGAAAGCTTTCAGAAATTAAAGACTGCATTGACTACGGCCGATTTTGACCTTACCTACTGATGAGGGTGGTTTCACCATTTATTGTGATGCATCTCGAGTCGGGTTGGGTTGTGTCTTGATGCAGAATGGTAAAGTGGTAGCTTATGCGTCTCGACAGCTAAAGAAACATGAGAAGAATTATCCAACTCATGACTTAGAATTGGCCGCAGTAGTATTTGCACTCAAGATCTGGCGTCACTATCTTTATGGTGAGCCGTGTGAAATCTATACTGATCACAAGAGTTTGCAATACATATTCAAGCAAAGAGATCCGAATTTGAGACAGCGACGGTGGTTAGAGTTACTTAAAGATTATGATCTTACTATTTTGTATCATCCCGGTAAGGAGAATGTGGTGGCGACGCCTTGAGTAGAAAGTCTATGGACGGCAAATGGCCCAATTTGCGATGACGAAGAACGACCTATGGCTAAGGATATTCAGGCATTAGCCAACCGCGGAGTTTGGATTGATCATACAGTACAGGGTAGGTTATTTGTAGTTATGGTGGCACAATCGTCCTTAGTGGGGCAAGTCAAGGCTTGCCAATATGAAGATCCCCGTCTTGCTAGATCGCGAGATCGAGTACAAAATGGGGGCGTTAAGTCATTCTCTATTGATGGCGAAGGCGTGTTACGTTGTCATGGTAGACTGTGTATTCCTATGGTGGGTGATGTGAAGCAACTAATTCTTGAAGAGGCTCATAGCTCGCGATAATCCATCCACCCAGGTGCTACGAAGATATACCAAGACTTGCGTGGATTATATTGGTGGAAAGGTATGAAGGTTGATATTTTGAAACATGTGACAAGTTGCTTAAATTGTCAGCAGGTCAACTATGAACATCAAAAACCCAGTGGAGTAATGCAAAACTTGATTATCCTAGAGTGGAAGTGGGAAAGGATTACGATGGATTTCGTAGTTGGTTTGCCGAATACTTTCAAGAAACATGACTCAGTCTGGGTGATTGTGGATAGACTCACCAAATCGCTATTTTATACCAGTTCGGGTTACTCATACCGCGGAAGCAGCGTTAGCAAATATTTACTTCCGTGAGATAGTACAACTTCATGGTGTGCCTATTTCTATAATATCTGATCGAGGTGCACAATTTACTGCTGAGTTTTGGAAGTCTTTTCAGAAGTCGTTGGGTTCACAGGTCGAGTTGAGTACAGCTTTTCATCCACAAACTGATGGACAGTCTGAGCGAGTTATTCAGATTTTAGAGGACATGCTTAGAGCTTGCGCGATTGATTTTGGTGGTCAATGGGACGATCAGTTTCCTTTGGCAGAGTTTGCTTATAATAACAGCTACCAATCGAGTATACAGATGGTGTCGTTTGAGGCTCTATATGGTCGCAGGTGTCGCTCACCAGTTGGATGGTTCGAACCGGGTGAAGCACAACTATTAGGTCCAGATTTGGTGCGGCAAGCCTTGGAAAGTGTTGCATTGATACGAGAACGGCTTCGGACAGCACAAAGCAGACAAAAGTCCTATGTAGATAAGAAAGTACGTGATATGGAGTTCATGAAGGGGAAAAAGTCTTTCTAAAAGTATCCCCATGAAAGGAGTTATGAGATTCGGTCGGAAAGGTAAGTTAAGTCCTAGGTACATTTGTCCTTATGAGATTTTGGATCGAATTGGGTTGGTGGCATATAGACTTGCTTTACCTTCGAGGTTATCTGCTATTCATCCTGTATTTCACGTGTCTATGCTAAGACGATATGTTGGTGATGATAGCCACAAGATTCAACTAGAGGATGTGGAGCTCGATGAAAATTTGACTTATGAGGAGGGTCCGATATCTATTCTTGATAGGCAAGTGCGACAATTGAGGTCGAAGAAGGTAGCTTCAGTCAAAGTGTTGTGGCGTAATCATCCAACCGAGGAGGCTACTTGGGAGTCTAAGATGGATATGCGAGATAAATATCCCCATTTATTTGACGCGACAGGTATGATCTAGATCCGTTCGAGGACGAACGTTATTTTAAGTGGTGGAGAATGTAATAACCCAATTTTTTTAAATAAGGGCTTAATTGGTAATTTTAGCTAAAAAGGGATTTAAAAGAAAAAGAAATTCGAAATAAGAATTAAAAAGAAAATTTGAAAAGAAGGAATTTAGTGGGCCAAGCCCAAAAAGGAAAAGGAAAAGGAAAAGGAAAAAAAATTATATGTATTCAAAACAGAAAGGTTTCCTGAATAGTGGCGGCACAAAATTTATAGGAGAACAAGCAGGGGTGGTTATTCAATTCTTACGGTGGCTTGAAAGTTTGAGAAGTTTAAGGTGAATAGCTTTGCTTCAGCTTTGCTTCCTAATAGCTGAACGAAATTGGCTATCCATTTAAATCAAAATTTCAGAAGCCTAACAAGGTGTATCTTCCTATTCTATAGGATTAGTATATGAAATTGGGGCATTATTTATATCTTATAATGATTTGGAAATAATTGAAGAGTTAGTGGAATTAAAGTATTGAATTCTTAAAAGGCCCTTCGTGCAAACCTATTCTTTTTTACGATGCAATTTCGTTTCTACCAAATTCAATTAGAATACATAATTATTCTTTGTGATGATGACTTGGAAACAAAATGATTAGGTAATGATGGGTGAATGTTTTGGTTAGATCAAAAGTTAATACTATAGAAAAAAACTTTATGTAACTATGCAAAGCACTCTTCAAACCTACATACAGTGCTTATGTTCTATTCTTTATTTTTAATACGTTATAACCATTACGTTGGATGAAATATTAATACAGTGGATAAGTGCATTACACATTGAGAGCAGATTGAGATATCGGGATTTAGCTCTAATTCTGGAAGTTAGGAATATTGAGATTTGACCCCGACTAGCATAATTGACATTAGTAATCAATATTTTTTTTTGCATAGATTGAGGCCATTGGAGGCCGTGTGGTTGGTGTTCTAGACGTTGCAAGGTTGAGGAACTGTCGTTAGCGAGGTAAGTGAGACTTTAAGCTTTGGGTACTTGCTTTTCAAAACCCGTTTTAAAAATATGTTTTTTCCCCCGCTCGGTCCATGTGTTGGGACGAGCGTGTGCTTAGCGAGAATCGGTGGTCCGGTGCCAGCCGCATATACTTTATTTTCAAATAATCCAAAACTCTCTTTATAAATTATTTTGTGATGTGATATAGCTGTGAGCCATGATATTGGGGCATTGTGTATGCTTCCTTTAGCATTGTGTATGCTTCTTGATTATATTGGGGCATTGTGTATGCTTCCCTTAGCATTGTGTATGCTTCTTGATTATATTGGGGCATTGTGTATGCTTCCCTTAGCATTGTGTATGCTTCTTGATGATATTGGGGCATTGTGTATGCTTCCTGACATATTTGGCACATTGTGTATGTTGCCGTGGATTCATAGTGTTGACTAATTCTTTAACTGTCATTTATGACGGTTCGTAGTGTAAATTGTGTTGAGATATATAATATATTTGATAAACAAAGTGGTTTGGACCTTGGTTGCTATTATATAATGATATATTCATGTGCATAATATTTTTGTACTTGTTGTGTGTTTGTATTTTCTAACACTTGTTCCCGGGGGTATTTGAAGTGGCGGGTCGAGGATCTTACCGGGTTATATTTATGTATAACTCACTCCTTACCTGCATGTCCATGCAGATACTGTCGTTGAGAACGAGGCTGGTAATTGAAGATTTCGTGAGTGGATTCTTCTTTGAGGTGCGAGCCACCGCATTGTTGTGGAGGCACCATTTCGGCTTTATCTAGTTTATTTCTAGTTATTTCTTTTATTTTGGGTTTACATGCCCGACACTCAAACTCATGAACTCTGTTAGATGCTCCATGGTCTTAGCGTGGGATGTGGGCTAGAGATTCTTTTTATCTTAACGTTGATTGGTTTTCATAAATCGATTATGGATTTGGTTGGCGACTATTTCGTATTTTTATCATTAATAACGTTGTTGGACCTGCACTTATTTTCTTTTAGTGCTTTTATAAATGATTAAGAGTATGATATATGGTTCGCCTGGCGGGTGGTGTTTGCTGGGTGCCAATCACGTCTAGCGGGTATTTTGGGACGTGACAGGGACATCCTTGGCAACGGGAAGGATCCCGAAGAACTTTCTTGTCGGGAATAGTTAATGCTCTTCGGAGATGACTCCTTTGCCAATATCTCGGGATTAGGTAGAGGAGGAGCAACGGAGTGACGAATATCAGCTTGAATCTCCTCATCATCATCATCTATTATTATTACATCCCTCTTTCGTTTCCTGTTTGAAGGTCCGGGCCTTTCTGCAATAAGAGTCGAGGGAAGAAGTCTTAAACTCCTCCAAGAACGTGTAACATCCTGAGAGGCTCCCAGCTAACCGATGATCCAATCAAGAATGTCCACGATTTCATTCGGATTGACGGTACTCGAAGTTGGGTTCCATATCTCCAGAAAAACATCGTCGGAAGGGCGATGGAGTAATTCTGTTCTAATCTTAATAAATCGCTTCAAACGATCCACGTCACCGGAATCAGGAGAATTGATGAGATTGTGTTCTCCACGGGGAAACAAATGGATCAAGCCACCCCGAAAAACAAAAGGAACGTATAGATGGATCAAATGATCCAGGGTAAAAGGAAGATTAGCCTTAATGGCTAGAAACTGAAGGCAATAAATTAATCGCTAGGAATCAGGGGCAATTTGGCCAACACACACATTGTATCGGCGGAAAAATTCCTCAATAACAAGAGGAATGGATAACAGAAACCCAATAAGAAAAGGAAAAACAAGCATCAACGTAAAACCATCAACATGGTTATGAAGTTTTGTCTCACTGTCAATAGCTAAAATAACATTAAGACCCAAACCACATTCCTGAGCAACTGAAGTAATATCTTCAGGAGCAATAGAAGAGTCAATATCCTCTATGGGAGAAGAATGGTGGAAAATATCAAAGTCATTGGAGTAGTCGGAACGAGTAGGAAAGAAGGCGTTAGCTAAAGTTTCTAGTTCAAAAGGATTTGATGGAATTTTTGAAGGATTTTTTACTAGAAGAAGACGACATGTTCCAGAGATACGAAAAGATTGCAAAGAATAATTTTTACTTTAAACGACTTATGAAAGGAAAGAAGACTATGAAATATTTGATTAAGGATTCACTTCCTTATATAACTTCAAAGGAGGAATAAGAAGAGTTGGGACTGATGATTCCAATAAAAGTAGCCTTTATGGCTAATTATGAAACGTTACGTGAATCGAAGAGGATTATCGGAAAACTAAACTGTCTTATCAGTCTTAGTCATATCTGATATTTGGCACAAATATCTAGATTTAGTGTCATTTGCACTTTACTTCTTAGCACTTTAATCGCAAATTTTAATGTAAATTATTGTATATGAGCTTATGTTGGTATGCTTGTATGAATAGGTACAACAAGGACCAATGGAGGGTATTTCGAGCAGTTTTTGATTGATTCCGAGGCTGTGCACGTTGGTTGAATGTTGGGAAGGAAGTTCCAGCACTTGAAGGCAGAATCTGACCACTGAAGGGTCTCATGCGCTGGCGATGTGTCGCACAGCCAGCGCACAAAATCCCCATCTCTGAATCTCAGACAGGCCATGCGCTGATCATGCGCCGCACAAGCAAAACACAATGAAGGTCATGCGCTGGCCATGGATGCGTAGCTAGCGCACAAGCGGCGTCAGTAATCCTAATTTAATCGGCATTGGGCCAACTTATCTCATATTTTTCCCTAGCTTATAAATAGTCGTTTTAAACATTACAGAGGTGGCGGTGATGATTTTTGAGACTTGTGAAACTCTTTCTAGGTTTTATTCCTCTTCTATTAATTTTCTTTACGTTGAAACCCAATGTTATTCATGGATTCTAGCTTTTATTCTCGAATCATGTGTAACTAAACACCTAAATTCTGGGGTTGTGGTTTAGCCATGAATATTGACGTTTGAGAAGTATTTTAATCTTAATAGCTTGTTTGTATGCAATTGTTTCTTTACTTCTGTGCTTAATTGCTTGATTGTCTATGCAACAGTTGAGTTCTATTTACTAATTGATATACGTGCTTGGGAAAGACGTTGTTAGTTTAGAGAAGGAGTAAAGAGATTGTGATATGATTATCCCTAAAGTTGGGCTAGGATTTGTGACTAGGATAGGAATATACTTAGTTACCGCAATCAATTACTTACCGTTCTTTTATTGCATTCTTGATAAGTCAAGACCATAGGAATATAGGAGGCGAATTATCTTGAATCGGCGAGTAGTGATTCGGAAGAATACTACGAGATTAATAATCCGGTTAATTAGCAATTGTGAACAAAATTACTAAGGTAGGAATGCTTGAATGACTCAATAGGATTGGTGAACCAACCACGACCCTGGAATATCTCTAAAATCTTGATAAAAGAAACTCTCAAAGACGTTCGTAACACAATTCTAGTTTACATTGTAGTTTTCAGCATTGAGTTACAAAACAAACAATGCTTTTATTCATTACTTGCATAATTAGTAGCAATAGTTTATTTTCGTGAAAGTATTGGTCATAAGTCTCTGTGGGTTCGACATCCGATTTTATATAATCACTATATTACTTGTACGACTACGTACACTTGCGTGTGCATTTGGACGCAACAATATCCTATTTTCCCGCCAAAAGTACACGGGAACTGAAACGTTTCAGAAGAAGAAGGGACTACATACACAGATGACAACATTTTGTGTAATAATTGCGAAATAACGGCAAAAACATTAAGTGCAAGCGTTACAAAAGTTATTCTTTACGAAGGAATATCACAATTTAATTGCAAGATATCCTTTCAGATTCCGATCTTCTGGGTATCCCCGAATCATTTAGTATCACATTTTTTGAATTCCGACTCAAAAATCATAAAATCAACGGCTAACATCTATGATATACAATTCGGGAAGGAAAATTCTATCTCCGAATATTGGGAGATGCCGGGCATAACTAAGATCTGTTCACCCAAATCATTAACAATTTAAGGTATCTTTGCCTTTTGTATTTCAAACTCACTTTGTGATTAAGTAGTTAATGAATTATTTGAATTCCCTTTTCCACAAGGTAGAGTGAATCCCTCATTAAAAACAAAGCCCTATTCTTCGGCATTACGAGTGAAGAAATTTATTCGTAATGAGTCAGATGTCTAAACCATCTTCCCGAATATATTTTTGCGGTGAAATTACGAATCTTCTTACAAGTATTCCGAGGTTGGAATCCTGGAATGGATTGATCACCCAGGAAAGGTTCTAACCAAAGAAATCTTACAAGAGATTTATCATAAAAAGGAAAATATGAAAAGTTTCATTCATTGAAAAATCTGCACAAAACAAAACTATTACAAAATAATCACCAAATCCAAACGGAGCAGAGAAACAATCAAACACCAAAGGGGAGAGAAATACAAGAATAATAGAAATGATTTAAGCATGATCATCATTAGATGAAACTTTCTTTTCAAAAAGCAAATCATCATTTGCATCCCCAGAATCGCTTTCCTCCTCTGCTTCATCTTCGTCATCCTCTTCAGCATTATCATCTCCGAACATGTCGCCAAGAAGATCTCGAGCATCTTTTAATTTTTGCTCAGCAGTAGCAAGAGCATCAGCATGATCAAACGAGGAAAGGTCAAGCCCTTTCATAAAATTTAAAATTTAAATGAGTCTTAAGGACAGCCAGATTAACAGCCTTTTGTTTTTCCAAGGCATGAATTTCTTCCAGCTGTTTAAGCTTCTGCTTATACTTGTCTTTCCGGTGCATAAGTTTCTTCCTGTGCTCCTGCAAGTCTTCTGTTTTTCTCAAAATTTTAGCAATAAATCTACTTTTCTTCTCCAATGAAGTTTTCATCTCAAGATCTTTCTCGGTGTACTTTCCCTCAAGCGCAACTATGTCCCTTTTACTTTGATTTAAGTCAATCAAAGTTCTATTTAGATCTCCAAAATCTTGAATGTTCTTAACTTGTAATGATTGAAATTCTACATCAAGCTCGGCAAATTCGGTATTCCGAGAAGACAATCTATCTCGAAGATTCTAGATTTCCTCATTTGCTTTTTCAAATTTGGCTTCCGTATGTATGAGTTTCACCCTTAAATTACCAATAGCCGTATCCTTCTCGGAGATCTCCTCTTTCAGTTTCGAGAAGTTAGACACCTGATCTCGAAGAGGTTCCAACTCCACTTTATATTCATCAGCTTTTGCCTTGGCTTCAGAGAATTCCTTATCAAAGTGAGATTGCTTCGCCTTCAAAGATGACAACTCCTGAGTTAGAGACATTGTCTTCATTGAGTTTATCAATGTGCTTTGATTCACCCTCAGAACGCTCCAGACTTCCCGCCAAATAAGTTTGAGCCTGTAAGAAAATCATCAAAAATTTATAACGAGTTAGGAAAACGTGATGGAGAAAAATTTATAGAAGAGATTGAAAAGAAACATACCTGGATCATAAGCCCTAAAGCAATCATGTTCATCTGGTATGAGGGCATGTCCTTTAGAACGGCGTGTTCTTTTGGCCCTATGAAGTTATTGGCAAAAGTACTCATCACATGAGGATTAGCCAATAAATTTGCCTCATCAGATAAACTGAAAGATCAGGTATGATTAACAGTATGAGGAACAAAAGACCTGCATCCACTTGACTGTAGGATTATCAGCCCGGAGAGCTTTATCACTAGTATCAGCTTCATGTGAATCCTCCTGAATAGGTCTTTTTCCTTCTGCATAATCAGAAGGTCGACCTGATGAAGTTGCAATATCACACGGGAGGGTGTCTGTCACGCCCCGACCTTACTAGGGTGTGATGGGCACCCGAACAAAACGTTCGTGTTACTAAAACCTGTCATTTCAAAAAAATTTAAAAAAACATGAAACTTTTCAACATAGAGATCACTGTTTTTATCCAGGTTATGAAAACCTTCAGTCAATCACATAAATTGTTACTAACTGACAACATCTGAAAATACACACTCTTTTAACATCTATAACCGATTCGCGTTCCTCGACACCCAATCCACGGGGACGCCTCGCAAAGTCTCTAGGATGTACAAATACCATGACATAAGTGCTTGACTCGGCAACACTCCGAACTGAAATGGAGCTCGCCCATTCCGCGGGAACGACTTCTAGTAAAGTCTTCTCTTCGTCTGGGTGTACCTGCGTGGCATGAAACGCAGCCCCGAAGAAGGAGGGTCGGTACCCGTATGTAAAGCGATAACAAGTAATAACCATAGCTTATTTTAGAAGCGAAGAAATCACAATCAAGCTCATTCAACTCGCCGAAGGAAACATAAATGTACACATGGGGTCTTAGAACAATCCTTAAGTAAATAATGCGAGTGAACACACGTTCTTTAAGCATACACGATATAAGTACGAGTACACCGGTTCTAGAATGCACAATCTAAATATAGTATCACAACGGTCCCGCCCCTTCGGGGTAATAATGGTAGCCCCTTCGGGCAAGCTCCACATATCAATAGTGGCCCCCGGCAACATGCGGCCTCGGATAACAATAATTAGCGGGCATAACAATAAATGTGTCTTGGAGAGGTACTTAATATCAAAACATCATAACAATAATGGTAGCCGCCTTCGGGCATAACAATAATGATGGCCCTTTCACAGGCATAATAATAATGATGGTAATGTAAACATAAGTAGTAAATGAGATGAAATAGTAAAATCCGCGAGGAGTGGTTTTGAAAATCTAAGTATTAAAATCTCACACCCCCGTCGGAGTGGTTTCTTTTAAAAAAAATTAATTTTATGTTTCTTTGTACAAAACTCGTTCTTTAAAAATCATTGGTGAACCACAAACGCGTTTCCGAAGCCATTTTTGGAAAACCGAAGCAATAATTATATTAGTAACGTTGTTACACAGCAAAGTATATTATAGAACATTGTGAGGTAGTTAAACAACTATCCTTTGGTAGTCGGGACAACAACCCAAAAATTTGCAACTCGACTTTTTTTTGTACAATAAGTCAAATGGAGCAATACAAAAGGTCTCGAGCATTGTGGACCCATCGGGTCAAGTCAAGGTGACGTACGTAAATTTCGTACATTGAGCTTTACGGAGTCATTATGATAGTTTTAGTGCAATTCGGTCTTAGTTGGGCAAGACGTAAGTGTTTAAGCACTTATTTCATCGAAGCACAAGAAATTTGATTCAATTTTTGAATGAAAAAGGGTCAAATCCAAACTCGGATTTCTAAACATAGAATCATCCCCGAGGCTTATATCCAAACCTATTAGGTCTAAGACATGCCAAAAGAAGGAAAGGTGAAGCCTTACATACCTTTTCCGTCTCTTACGCTTCTCCAAATCCAAGAAAACTCTCCAAAATCTATAAATGGTCACATTTACCAAACATTGATTAGAGCCTTTAGAAATTCAATCTTGAATTAACATTTGTCTACAAAAAGCAAAGATTTCCCCCGTAAATGCGCCATCCCCGAGAATTCAACTGCCAAAAATACAACAACAAACCCGAGAATGGAACTCGGCCACATTATCAATGACAATACTAATAATTTTTGCCAACGACATTAACAATCAAGTCGAGAATATTCCAAACAACTTCTACCTCAACTTCTCACTTTCAAACTAATGTCAACATTTTCATATTCCTTTACTAATTCAAGACCATTCAAATACAATTCGGAAGTATTTCATATCGTTCTACAAATTATTTGTAAAATATACAAAAATTCCACCAAAACCATAATTCATCCGAAACCTCCATTCTTCGGCATAAATATTCATAACACGTCTTAAATCTCCCAAATTCATTAACGACAACCATAATTTGCACCTTAGCAATTCATTTTCATAATTACATAAAACTAGAATAAAATCGTATAGTTTCCTACAACAACTTAACAATAGATTCTCATGCCAACTTAAACTATTCTTCTTTCACTTACATCACAAGGTCACAACAACACACTTAACAAGCTAAATAAAATTAATCCATCTTCCCCTCCATAAGAACATCACATACACACACACATGGTTCACACACCACACACAACACCTCCATATTTTTCATTAATTTCCAATCACTATAACAATATAACTTTTCCATAGAAAAGAATACAATTATTACCTTTTTCCTCCAATTTCTTCGCTTGCCACCCAAGTACTTTCTTGCCACAAAAATTATACCACGTTGAAGAGGGTCTCGGGCTTAGTAGTAATTCAAGAAGAAACAAATTTTTGAACCAAAGAGGAAGGCTCCAAGAATTTTTTTTTTTTTTTCTTTTTCTCTGGCCGTATTTCTCTCTTCTCTTTTTCTCCTCTCTTTCTCTCTTTTTTTTTTTTCCAAGTCTTTCTTATGTTAGAAGATGAATGAATATATATATATATAGTCTCCACAAGCATGTGAGGGGCACATGCCCTCTCTAGAAATTTCTTAGAAATAAAGATGACTTATTTGTCATCTTTTTCTTTTTCTCTTTTTTTTTTTTTTTGCATGGCACCTTTGGAACCTTCATGAACCTCATGTAAAATTCCCGTTTTGGACTTTCCTCAATATTACCATTTCGCCCCTAGCCTTCCACATTATTTCCATTGGCCATTTTGCAAATTTCTCTTTTTTACCCATGGTCTTTCCCAACATTTTCATACTACCATGTTCATGAATAGTATTCAATAACAACTCGTACCTTAAAATAATTCTTGAAAATGACCTTGTCCTTATCTTGCCACGACTTTCTCGAATTATCCGAATGTATGAAGTACGGGATATAACAGTGTCAACTTTAGGAGAACCGTCGACCTCATCCCGAGAGGCATCAACTTTGGGGACAGCGGCAAGCTCCACACCGGCAACACTGGCCTCGGTTATATTAGCAGCAATAAATGTGTCTTGGAGAGGTACTTCAAAAACATCATCAATGATCATGACCACAGGAAGAGTAGCTGATAAATCTTCTTCCTGAGGAGGCATTCCGGTGCTAATCCTATCTTCAGTCTTACCAATCGCGGAAGGTCCAGAAGAAGATTGCTTCTTCAATCTTCTCTTCTTGGTCCTTGACCTCCAACTGACTTTTTTGACAATGGAACGAATATTATCCAATGCCGAGTCATCATCATTTAGGAGAATCAAGGCTCTTGACGATGATCTTTTTTTACTGGAACGGCCTGGCGAAATAGAAACTATGAAGACAATTGTGATCAGAAAAAGAAGATTAATAAAAACAAATACCCGATCATCCAAAGTGCGAATGCCCGTTGCCAGTCCTAGCCTCACCGAGAATCGGATCATTGTTTCGATAAATTCGCGAATATTCCCCGAAATATTTAACTCAGGATTAAAAGCTCTTGCATTCCACTTCTCCGGAAAAGACCCGGCGTCACTGCTCACTAATTGGTGAGTAGGAATAAACACAAAATATTAAACCATAAACGGTCGTGACTATCTTCAGGATCCTCGAACAATTTATTCTGGCCCCTGGCCCTAAACATTATCATAGAACCCCTTACAAAACGAAGGGAGTTCAAATATAAAATATGATCCCATGTACATTGGAAAGAGAGCAACGTATTGATATAATTGAATTACTCGGTGTGTTCCAACTTGGAGACGGAGGCATAAGTGATCAATCAACGAAGTTAACGGTAAATTAAATCCAATAGTGAAGGGGTAAAGATACACTGCGGAAAACCCGGGTAAATGAGAAAAGAACTTTCTCCGATTTAGGAACAAGAATCTCACAAGTCCGCCCAATGACACCTTTCAATTACGGAAGGGATAAGATCTTCAGTAATGTGGGATTTAATCACCCATCAATTTCTTATCGGAGGCATATTCATTTATCTTATTTTTGAGAAGGGTTTTTTCGAGGAAGATTTATCTTTCGAACTTATAGCGGATAAAGAAGAAGAGTAGAGGAAATAGCATCAATCAATTTCTTACGGCATTCTATTTTTAGGTTTTTCGGCACCTATATGAGGAGGAAAAGCATCAAATTGCTTCTTTGAGAAGATGGAGGAGAAGACATGATTACGGGAAACAGAGAAGAAAAGGAAGTAAAGGAGATTAAAAATTGAAGAACTTTGGAGCGAAAAATTGGAGATGAGACAGTAGAAAAAAGGTAAAATTTGAACTTTTGTAGAAAATGTAAAGCCGCCATCATTACCTTGGGAAACGGCGAGAAAACAAAGGGCACGGTTACAGTCACGTGGCCTATGTCTGACTTCATCATTTAATGCAAGTCCTTTCAACTTCTGTGATTATGCCACGTATCCATCATGCTAGTGGGCCACGATCTGCCGCCAGTTACAACGTTTCCTCTTCCATGGAAAGAAGATTCAAATGTGTAGATTAGAGAGAATTGATGAAAATCGGTGGACAATTTCTCGGGAACATCTTTGTGATGAACCCGAAAAATTGAGGGAATATCTGTATGGGTAAAAAATGTACCTGACACGTGAACCAATAAGTAGACGACATGTGTCAGTTTATTCAATGATGAATAAATATTAGATGGTAATGCCGAGCATAGCATTTACGGAAAGGCGACGATTGGGGTCAACGGTGAGAACATCAACGAAACAACGAGATAAGACCCTCTTTATAGCGCATTAAATGGAATTAATGCAGTAACGGTTGAAACGATTATTAACAATCAGAATCAAGGAAATTAAATGACAATCATTAATTCATCAATTAATGATTGCCGTTACAAACATACAACGGGAAGAGCACCAGATAGATTCATTGACCTATAAATAGATTCATTAATAGAGGAGGCATCCAAGTCTGACTAAGAAATTACATTATTATCATTATTTCTAGCTTATTGTTACTTTGATTCTAGGGTCATGAAGCTTTCTTTCATTCTTGAAGATTAAAGACTGCACTATTGTTGTTCATCAATATTGGAATAAGTTTACTCTTTCCTTTTTATTTATCTATTCTTTATCAATAACTAAGAAATTACTTACCTTAATTCTTTTATCTGAATCAAATTACTACCAACTGTAGTTAACCTCAGCACAAATTCAACTGTTTGAGTTGAATACGAATTTTGACCCAAACAGGCAGTTTAGTCAAATTACCTACTTTTTTCTAGGAGTTAGTATTTTTTTAAGGGGTGTGCAAATGGCTAAGTGGACATTGTTTTTTATCCGAAGGGAGTATTTTTTCTTGACAGTATAGACCTGGTACGTATGGAAAGTGAAAGGATGTATATTTGCTGCTTTTTAGTTCTGAATGTTGGAAAAAATACTACAGTCAAACCTCTCTATTATTGTCATGCGATATAACATCATTTCACTATAATTCGGAACCGATTTTCATGTTATATTTTACTTCTCTATAATAGCATTCTACCTATAATGGCAGTGACATTCATTATAGCTGTACATTCTTTATAAAATTACCTCTCTAAAACAATCATACTCAAATATTATGTAATTATGTTTTGTAAGAAATATATTATGTATAAAAATAAAATATTAAAATATTTATAGTAATCATTACTAATGTCATGCAAATAGTAGAAGAGTCAACTGTTAATCTATGAAAATTTTGTAAGTGTTGTTGGTGTCCTTGAATATATCTTTTTTTTGGTTGCGAATCTATGAAAATTTGGTAAGAAAAGTCATGGATAATTGATGTACTCTTGCATTCTAATATAATCTGTTGGAAAGGAGAATGTGTGTGTAAATTTATTTTTATTCTAATTAGTGATTTTGATGCTTTAGAAAACATCTTCATATCACATTTGTATTTCTGAAGGAATATTATTGAATTTTAGTTTATGCTATTATTATTTTGTTGTCTTGACATACATGAAATATTTAGGCTTAAGTGCCTAAAACGCCCCCAAACTTGGCACGAATTGCAACTTTAGTCCCCAAACTATTGCTGCACTTCAAGACACCCCTAAACTTGGTAAAATGGGTTTTAATTCATCCCCGAGCTGCCACGTGGCACAACAAGTGTAGTCACACGCCAACAGGCACGTGAGAGGTGCCACGTCAGCTTTTCTTTTTATATATAAAAAAAAATCAATTTTGGAAAATTCATAAAAAAGTATAAATTTTTAAAATTAGAAAAAATATTTTTTTTTAAAATGTGGAAAACCCATTTTTTAAAAATAAATCTGGACTGGATTTTTTATTAAAAAATCTGGAACTTTTTAAATCTTAAAAACTGCGAAACCCGTTATTTTTTTAAGAAAAATCTGGATTTTTTTTAAAAAAATAAAAAACATGGACTTTTTAAAATCTGAAAAACTAAATAAACCCATTTTTCTAAAAAAGAATCTGAAAAATTGAATTTTTGATTAAAAACCTGGACTTTTTTAAAATCTGGGATACTGATTTTTTAAGAATAAAGTGGAATACTGATAATTTTTTTCTAGATTTAAAAACTTATCTAATTTTCCGGGATTATTTTTTTTTTTTAAAAAATGGGTTTTCTACATTTAAAAAAAAAAAAATCAGTTTTTCCAGTTCTTTTTTTAAAGAAGTGTCTTAAAAGAATCATGAAAATCTGAATGTTTTAGGACACTTTTAAAAAAATATCAAGTCCATTTTTTACAGATATTTTAATTAAAACTGTAGTTTTTCAGTTTTTTTTTTTTAAATCAAATTTTCCAGATTTAAAATAAATATTTCGTTGTTCCGGATTTTTTATATAAAAAAAATCAGTTTTACATTTTTTTTCAAAACAATTTATCTATGTGGAGGACACATAGGATGAAAATGCCATGTGGCATTAATATTTTACACGTGGAGGCCACATAAGCCTTATTTTACGAAATTGGACCCGCGGTGACTACACTCACTTCGGGTCGTGAGCTCAGGGGTGTAATAAAACCCATTTAGCCAAGTTTAGGGGTGTCTTGAAGTCCATCAATAGTTTGGGGACTGAAGTTGCAAAACGTGTCAAGTTCAGGGGCGTTTTAGTAACTTAAGCCTAATATTTAACAGTTCAGATGGACTAATGCGCCCAATGCTCACACATATTGTGAATTAGAAATTACACGAATACTAAAAGTTTTAGTCACGACAGAGCAACCAAAACATCATAATGGAATGAACTATACATCAAGAACATCGTCTATAGAAAAGTAATAAGTGAGATACAATCATATTGTATGTTTGGAGGTTGGATCTAATACCACTAAAATTAATCTCATCACATATTGTACTTAACTAAGTGTAGTTGTTCAACTTTACAGGTTTAAAAATTTCTAATCATTTTTCATTTAAATTTCATGTTACTCGTCATACACATGTATGCTTCAATATAATAAATTTATTTTAAAAAGTTTGTACTGGTTAATATGAAATACACGTGCAATGCACGTGTCCAGAGACTAGTAATGTGAAGCACATGAAACGATAACTTTACATATCTTTGAACTTGATACATCATTGTCTAACAACAAGGTCGTATGAAGTTCAAGGTAAAACTAAACAATGCATTTTGACTTCTTTTGTTAAGAATTCAAGGTAATGTGTTTATTGAAACTAGAAAAATGTTCAATCAGAATAAACATTTCTACAATAAGAGGAAACATTATAATAGCGGGTTTAATCAAATTCTTCCAATGGATCATGTGAATTACTAGCTGATATTAAGGAAATGAAACATATTTAATATTTGATCATAGAATACTAAAGAAGATGTCAACAGTTTCAGGTAATGAAAGATAAGTATAAACAATTATTAGTCCTTATCCAAAGGAGCTCAAATATTAGTCTATTAGCTGATTGACAATTATTCAAAAGTATTTTTTGTTTTGGTAATAACATTGCTTTATATTTAAATAGTTATGTATTTTCTGGTAGAGGTGCTGACAGATCATACTATGTAGTATTAGTATGCAAACTTAGTTTCTTGTGCAATGAGAAGTATACTCTTTCTCCTCCCTTCTAAAGCTTAGCAAAGACCATGCTGGAGTGCTCCACAATCTTTGTAGAAAGGAAAAAACGAGGATTGATTTAGTCAAAATTTAACCAAATATTTTACTTATATAATATTCTTTTCTTCATTCTTCTTTATCACCGATATATACTCTAAAGTTAAACTAATTGTACTTCTTTGAATAAACAAGAAGTTACTACAGCTGTTTCATTGGAAAATTAGACTAAACCATTAAATAAATTACAAGGCCTTGCTATAAATACATGTCTTCGCTTGACAGTTTCCACACACAAATCACTTCAAGAAAATAGAAAGATCATAAATTACATTCAAAGTATAGGAATATGGCAAAGTCACTAGTGAGCTACACAACCTTCCTTGCTCTCCTCTTATGCTTCCTCCTCATCTCATCCATTGGTTTGTAATTCTTAATTTGTTTGTCATTTTGTGAATATTCTGAATATATACTACGTTTGTATATATTCAATATCCAAAATAAGATTTTAAAATAATAATGATATTTCTCCATCCAAAGCTAGTTCTGGCGATTTCTATAACTATTACTCACCATCCATTTGCATCTATTTAGACCAAAACTTACAATTGAATATTAAGTAGAATTGTGAGGATCCATCACAAATTCATCAATTCCATATTGATTGTTAACCTGTCGTAATCTTTTCATGGTATAGGTAGTTAATTTTTCGATAAGAAATTCATATATTTGTATTCCAATAAATGACTTTAACAAAAAGGAAAAATTGAAATAAGCTGTTGTTTCACGCAGAGATGCAATCGGCTGAGGGCAAAACTTCCCGGGCCAGGAGCAGGGTATATGCTACCAACACTTGCTTGTTTAGCAAGACTTGCGCCAAATGGTGCAAAATAGAGTATAGAGACGACTACATTAAGGGTGAGTGCATTAGAAAAGGCTTCTTGTCTCGTTATTGCTTCTGCTGGTACAAGAGCGACTGCACCTAAGAAGCATCAAATGCTCTCAGAATTCTCGTTTCTTATGTATGATAAATAAAAAATAATGTGTTGTCATGTATCTGAAAGAATAAAAACACTACCAATTCGCTAGAATTGAAGTGAACGTGACTAAGTTATGTTTGTATTATGATATTGTATGTTTGCTTCTTCAGGTCAGTACCGTATATGCCAAGTAAGTATTAATAAAAATAAATTGTTCGTGGTCATTTTGATTGAGGTGACTGGATGTTGTCGTTCATTTATGATGTTGAAGAATTTCAATTTCATTTATATCCGAAAAAATGACTGAAGCAGGTGTTATCCCTGTATTGAAATTATATATACCTAAAAATAGAAAACGTTTTAGTTTCGAGCACCCAGAAAATTGTGTTTTCTTAAGAAATTTAATCCTCACAATTGTCTAATGTTTGGATTAATTACTCCCACGATAGAACGAAACTTTATTATGCAATACTAGCAATGGAAATTGCAAAACTTCGGCGAACTCAACAAAGGGCAGTAAATCACATAACATTTACTTTTAAAACAATGCATAGAAGAGAGGATAAATAAGGTTTACTTGCAAAGAGTAATTTTGTTATATCAGTATGTGAAATGAGATGAAGCCTCTGAATATTTTATGCCAACTAACAAATGCAAAGGTACTTGTTCGGAAAGAAGGGTTTGTTTGGTTGCGATTTTCAATTCGTAAATGACCATTGGGAAATAATTATTCTGCGAATTTTAAATTAAATATTGCGTTAAGAATATCAGGAAATAATGAAAATAAAAATAAATTCAGTCCAAAACAATTATCAATCAATCAGATCATTTGACCAAATTCAAATTTGAAGCTTTGTAAGGACAATAACGCAAGAGGACACCTTTTCCTCAACTCTTTAAGATTTAAAGAAGAAAATGATTCTATATATAAGCACATAAGAAGTTCATTTCCCTCCAACGAGGGACGAATTTCACTTGTAAAAAGTGACTTTTCAAGTTTCATTTCCATCCAATTTTATGTCCCACTATTTTCCCATTCATATTTCATCTTTAAAGCCCAATACTTGAAGTCTTTAAAGTCCAACAGTAAATACGAGTAATACAATAACTAAAGGGAAAATGACCTAATAATACTACTTAAAACTTTATATTACAAAACATAAGTATACTTTTCCTTATTTACAAAACATATCAACTTAATTACAAAACATAACGGATCTGGAAAAATAAAAAACCCACGCTTTCCTTCTCCCACTCTATACGATGTGTACAGATCTGGGGAAAAAAAAAAACAACCGACCTTCACTTCCCCTTCTCTATCACAATCACAAATCTGGAAAAAAATAAGTCGCTCGCCGATGCTCCATATTAATAATAATTCATCCATATTTGTTTACAAATTTCAACGGCAAAACCCACCAAAACTTTGTACCTGTCCTAAGTTATTCAATCTAGGTTCTCGCTCCACACTTCCATCAGATTCGGAAAAAGCAGTTCGTGAATATATATTCATGAGGACTAATAGAATTTTTTGATGATATTACTCAATCTATCTCCATCTCTCTGTGTGTGAAAACGACACACTTTATGTTAAGAGTACCAAATGATCTTTTTCAGAATAAGCCACTCCACCACCAATTTGCATCTTCCTGATCATACAGGGAATAAGACCAGTAGGAAACAAGGGATAAAGAATTCTCAAAATTGAGATTAGCGAGATTCAAACTTGTATTAAATTTTGTATTAATATTGTATGAAACTTGTATACAATGTTGTTGTTGTTGCATTAAATTTCATTCGAATTTCGAAGCGAGATTCAAAGTTGTATTGAATTTGTATATAATGTTGTTGTAATTGTATTAAATTTTCAACACCTAACATGAACTTTGTACAAAATTTATATATACAATTATATACATATTTCATAGATTTTTGTTTTTTATACAGTTTTCATATATGAAAAATGTGAGAATTCCAAGCCTTGAGCGAGATATATATATATATATTTCATACAATTATCATACGCAAAACTTCTGAGCGAAATTTTTAAGCCTTGAGCGAGATATTCATATTTCATACAATTTTCATACACAAATTTTTTGTATATGTTTTGTAAGAAATCTATTGGTATATTTTGTAAACTGAAAAGTATCGTCATATTTTGTAAATATACCTTATTCTTATGTATATATTGGTCATTCTCCCATAACTAAAAGTTAGAATCTGTATCAGCAAAGATTGAACTTGTACTTTGACCAAATTATTGGTTTCAATTCATCAAAACCCAACAGGTAGGTACTAAAAACTAACAAACTTAACCAGTTAAATTGCAATGACAATTACATTATCACAGTATATGAACTTGTGTATAAGTGGAGTAGCAAAACTAAAGCTCACACGAACAGCAGCAACAACATATTCAGTATAATTTCACAAATGGTATATGTGGAAGATAGGATGTACGCAGACCTTACCCCTATCTTTATGGGATAGAGAGGTTGTTTCCGATAGACCCTCGGCTCATAGGAAGTGCAGTCGGAGCAGGAAAGAAAAGAAATAACTATAGCAAAAAGGCGAGGTAAACAAAGAAAATGAGGGAACAAGTAATAGTAAGAAAAATGAAGAATAAGATACTATGTGCATACTAGGTAATACTACTAAACAAGGAGCTGACGAGAAGAGGAGACTAGCCCCTTTCCTCTCCCGCATTAAAATCTGCTATATATAGCCAACCTCTCACACCTTCTTATTGGTGCCTCCGCGCACCTCCTCCTCACATTCCCAAACCATCTCAACCTCGCTTCCCTCATCTTTTCCTCCATAGAGACCACTCCTACCTTGTCCTGTATAGAGCTCACACCGTGTGATAAATTATAATCAGGTTTAGTTACATGTTATGTTTAATGTTTTTACCTATAGTAATTCAAAAAATATCAAATATCCGCCCTCTGAATATACAATGGTATAGACTGTATTGGCCAGTTACGCATTAGGTGTTTACACCTAAATAATGAAGGCATGACATGTAACTAAATTATGGTTACATAGATAATTATCACTTAATTAAGGTTAATTAATGTATATTTTCACATTCATTAAATCACTTAATCATAGTAAATTGAATTCGTTAGATGTAAGCATTTGGTGCGGATAAGTATTTATCTATTATATCATCCCTGATACATTAAAGATAATAAAGGGGCAATTCTACCACGTACTTACCGGTTTTACTGCGTGAACTCAATAACTTTTACCGAAACTTTATATATGTATCAAAAATTCACTAAATATTTTTAAATATCTAACCGTGAGCTCAGTTATTATTGAATATTAACTTAAGATCGCTATAAGAAGCCGTAAATTTCAAATTTGGGATCCAACTCTAGAGCTAATAATTGTAATAAAGATGAAAATAATAACTGAATGATCAATTAACACATCAAAGTTAGAATTAGCAACCATCAATATCGCTTCATCTCGTACTTTCAGCAAATTATTGGTTTCAATTCATCAGAATCTACTTCCATGAAATAGTTAGGTTGCACAAATAGCTAAATTGTGATTGTAGTGTAAACATTATTGACGGTATAAGAGTATATAACTTAATTAAAGTCGTGTATATTGGAGTACCAAAACCAAAGGTCACACCAAGTGATAAAGTAATCAGTCTTAGTTACGTGATATGTTTAATGTTTCCAACCTTTACAGCTACATCTATATACTAGTACAAGCTTTTGTAAACAACTCGAAAAATACCATATGTCAGCCCTTTGAATAGATTTAAAAAAAAAAAAAAAAAAAAAAAAAAAAAAAAAAAAGGCTCTCTAAATATAATGGAACAGACTTTGTTTTGCCAATTATGCATATTAAAAATTGAAGAATTATTAAAAATAGATGACACTCTTGTCATTCATTCGAGGCTGAACGTATAATGGCAATAATTTCATCTAGATATTGTTATCCTTACCTCTGTTACCAAATGACCCGATAAGAATAATAAACATAGTAAAACTAATAAGAATAGATGAATGATCAACTAAGACATGAAATTTAGCATAGAAAATCCTGCTCAAATAAGAGAAAAAGCATAGCCTAAAAAGAGTAAAATAACATCATTGTAATAGGGGAATCTTTACCAGATGACCCCGTAATCGAATTAAAGTTAGATCAAAACATTATTTGTTCCAACTTAAAGTTGTAATCAAGGTTTAAAAGGTGGACCTTTAGTGCCTATTTTTGTGTTGTTTTTCAACTAGAATACAGCAGCTCCTAATTTCCAAAAAGTATCTGTAAATTGGAATCTTCATTTTAAAGTTTTGTCCTATTTTATGCAGTAGTGACTGTTTGTGAAATTAAATAATTGCTTAGAATGCCAATCTAGGCATTTTGACTTTTTTAGTAAAAATTGAAGGTAATTGGTGATTGAAACCAAAAGACTCTTTCAATCAAAAGAAAATTTCAACAATCAGAAGAAACATTATAATAGTAGGATTAGTCAAAATTTTCAAATGGAGCATGTGAATTACTAGCTGATATTTGGGAAATCGAGTTTATTTTAATTGTTTGGTCATACATAAGGAAGAAGTCAAAAATTTCAATGTCATAATACAAGATGAGTATAAACAATTAAATAGTCCTTAACCAAAGGAGCTCGAATATCTAATCACCAAATACCCGGGATGAGAATGACAGACATAGTTTTTTTTTTTTTTTTTTTTTTTCCTAATTTAACCTAAAAAGTTGTTCATTGGCCAAATACATAGACGACCCTTAAATTTTGCTTCAATTTGTATTTTAACACCTCAACTAAGGACAGTACATGTTGAAGACTCCAACGTAACTTTGAATGTACCTATTAAATACCTCATGTAAACCAGTATATATACGTGACAAAATAAGTGACTTTTACTTACAATTGAGCCAGTGAAAAAAATTAGACAGATTTTTGTTAATCCTGCATGGCTAACGATGCACCGAGACTCAAATGTGAGACACCTACCTCATACTCACTCTAACCATTGTCCTTACTACTTAATCTAGTTAAAAGTAAAGGGAGTACTAATATATTATTTAGGTGGGAGAATACTGGAATTTGGAATTGTATTAATTGGTTTTAGCATGAAGAGATAGTGATGTTGCCCAAGTGGTGAATTAATAAAAGGCCTATGTTAAATTATTATGTGTGGGGATAAGCTAGGCTCAATAACTATTGGTCTGTGATAGGTAGGCACTCTCTATAAATTGAGGTCAACGCCCCTTTCCCTAGCTACAAGAAAAATCCTAACATATTCTATTCTTGAATATGTCGTATAGTGGTTGACGTCCCATTGGTCGAGATAACTAGTGAATTGTGGAAGTTGGTCTTAGGCTTAACCACCTATTACTACCGCTGCTGAATCAATGGAGATGAATAGTACGCATCCTTTCTTCAATCTCAAGATTATGTTTATAATTGTATCTTAATCTCTGCTATGGTTATGAATTAATTATCTTACAGTTCAACATTAATGTTTCAAAAATTTCTAATCATTTTGTATTTAAATTTGGTGATGCTTCAATATAATAAATTTATTTTAAAAAGTTTGTACTGATTGATATGGAATATACGTGCAACGCACGTGTCCATAGGCTAGTTACCTTCAGCACATGAAACAATAACTTTACATAACTTTGAACTTCATACATCATTGTCTAACAATAAGGTCGTATGAAGTTAAAGGTAAAAATAAACAATGCATTTTGACTTCTTTTATTAAGAGTTCAAGATAATTTGTTGATTGAAATTAGAAGACTGTTCAATTAGAATAAATATTTCAACAATCAGAAGAAACATTATAAAAGCGGGATTAAACAAATTCTTCAAATGGATCATATGAATTACTAGCTGATATTAAGGAAATGAAACATATTTAATATTTGATAGAATACTAAAGAAGATGTCAACAGTTTCAAGTTAACGAAAGATAAGTATAAACAATTAATTAGTCCGTATCGAAAGGAAACTCAAATATTAGTCTGTTAGCTTAGTTGATATGTATCAACTATTGAAAAGTATTTTTGTTTTGTACTAAAATTGATTTATACTTAAATAGTTATGTATTTCCTTTTCTGATAGAAGTGCTGATACGGATATATATATATATATATATATATATATATATATATATATATATATATATATATATATATAGTCTCTGGACACGTGCAACCTTTAAATTTTTTGATACATGATTAAATTTGAATAACCAGCTAAAATTATTAAAAACATTTTCCCGAGTAACCAAAATAAAGATTAAAGAATAAAGTACAACTATTTGAAAATGAGGAATATGATAATTGCAAGTCAATTCCACAAATGGTCATTGAACTTGTACGAAAGTCCCCCTAAAGTAACTTTTGAATTTTTTTTGGACAATAAGGTCATCAAACTATGTCCATGTTTCCAAAAAAGTAAAACCATTCGTTTTTTGACATAAAAACCCCTTAACTCATTTTTAAATTATAAAACCCATTTGAATATTTCTATTTTACTTTCAAACTGTGAAATATTAATTCGAATAAAAATTTCAAAATATTGCAAAATTATATCTCAATGGACAATAAGAGGATACAGTTGAATGGTAATAGAACTGAGCACAAAGCTTAACTATAGGTTTTTTAACTGATTGTAAATTATTCTCCCTGATATATAAAATTTTCAATAATAAAAGAAAATATTTAGTATTTTTATTTTCTTGGAGGTGAACTTGTAATATTTTGATTTTATTTAAGTTTTATAAATAGGTGGATTACAATTAATGTAAAAAATTTATATTTTTAGAAAGCATATATATACAACTAATTGTAAAAGTGTTTTCATTTTTGCGACGTCATTATCCAACACGATTTTTTTCTTGAGAAAACTTATTCAATATTCTACCAATAAACCAATCTCGCTCTCTCTCTCTCTCTCTCTCTCTCTCTCTCTCTCTCTCTATATATATATATATATATATATATATATATATATATATATATATATATATATATATATATATAAAATCGAAAATAATAATTACATGCATCATGGATTTATATAACGTCTCATGTGTTTTAATTATGTCCAAGCACTTCTATTCAGTAAAATATTTAACTTCCGACTTTGAACAATAGAAAAATATTAAAATAGTTCAAAAGATGTTGATATAACAAAGAAAATCAGCTTATAGCATACTTAAAGTTTGAACGATTGTATTGTTTTATTCTTATAGCTTGAAATATGATTTGAATATTTCTATTTTATTATTAAAACTTAGAACAAAAATTTTGGAGTAGCTAAAAATTGTGCCTGGGTAATGGGTTTTATAATTTATATATGGGTCAAGGGGCTTTATGTCTAAAAATGGGTTAATATACTTTATTGAAAACAAAGACATAGTTTGATGACTTTATTGTCCAAAAAAAAATTCAAAAGTTACTTTAGTGAAACTTTTCTATAAGTTCAAAAGTTAATTTAATGAAACAATTTTATTGATAGTAATTAATAATTTGAATAAAAGACTTTCTCTCTGTCCTATACGTATGCAGGGTTGGGACTCTGTCCAGACTTGCAAGCTTTTTGACACTGCTCTGTAAATATCACTTGGTAAATAAAAATTTTACTTACTAAAAAAAAAAAAAAAAAAAAAAAAAAAAAAAAAAAGAGAGAGAGAGAGATTATTTCTCTCTACAAGCAATCGAATGGGTAAATTATAATGTATTAGAATAATGCTATATTACATTCGAAGAGATTGAAGGATTCAAATATGAAACTCTTCATAATCATTTAAAAGCAAATATAATTATCTGAAAGACCAATATGTGATATTAATTATGATCAAACAGAAGTTAATTAATCAAATTTCGAGAAGATAGAAAAAGAAGGCCAAAAAATAAGCACATAAAGGTTAACACAAGTCTTATTTCACCTTCACAGACCACTTCATCACCCATCAAGTTCCGGCTCGAAAGCAAGAAGCAAGGGCGCAACAGCTGCGTGAAAGCCATTGCGCCTTAGCACATCCCTTTTCTTGAATGAACAAAACCAAATGATTCTTCTAAAATGATTATTCCTTACAATTGCTCCTTCTGATGCAGCGGAACCATGATAATTCGGAATATCTCCCTCACCCATCCTCACTAGCTATCTAAACATAGCTATCCCTCTTCATTTCTTTTCACCTGAAGAATTCTATTGCCCACGTAATTTAAGGTGAAAAAATTATATACTTATCAACATTTGTATTTTTAAAAATTCACATGACAACACTACTAATTATTTAGTAAAAATTATTTGTGTTGATCAAAGAAATAGGGTAAATGAAACAAAAAAATTTCCAAGCACAGTAACCCATGCACACATATAGAGATGAAGACATAACTGAATAAAGAGAAATAGTAACAGAGGAAAAGGGCAAAAAGTATACCTGTTGTTGCAAAATCGATGAGTCTTTTAGGGGGAAAAAATGATACAGTGCTTGGGTAATTGCCGTGCACTTTTATACAGTAAAATAAAGTATGTAAAAATATAACATGTACAGTGAAAGATGAAAGAAAATGTGTAACTGAAAATGATTATGACTAATTATTAACAAATTTATAGTTGTTAATTATTACTACGTGGAAATGGAACGTTGGAAGATTTAAGGGGAAAACTGAAATGTAAATTTAAAGTCATATGTACGTGGAAGATGGCCCATTATATTTTTGTTTGTATAAGTTTGGTTTTAATAGATGAATATGGTCTTTTATTTGTTTTTAATGCAATTAACTCTTCACATTCTTCAGATTTTAATAGTAATGACTGAATTCGTCCTTTATATTTTACTATTTATTTTATTATTTATTATAAGATGCATTCACATTTTAGTACAAAATATTATATACATAATTTTTTAAGTAAAGAATAAAATTATCTTTCAACTTTTGAAGGACATTTTGGTAATTCAACTTTGACTTCAGAACCTTTCCACTTTTAGTAATCTATGATATATAGTATGCAAACTTAGTTTCTTGTGCAATGAGAAGTATACTCTTTCTCCTACCTTCTAAAGCTTAGCAAAGACCATGCTGGAGTGCTCCACATTCTTTATAGAAAGGAAAATACGAGGATTGATTTAGTCAAAATTTAACCAAATATTTTACTTATATAATATTCTTTTCTTCATTCCTCTTCATCACCAATATATGCTCTAAAGTTAAACTAATCGTTCTTCTTTGAGTACACAAGAAGTTACTACAACTGTTTCATTGGAAAATTGGCTAAACCATTAAATAAATTGCAAGGCCTTGCTATAAATACCTGTCTTCCCTTGATAGTTTCCACACACAAATCACTTCAAGAAAATAGAAAGATCATAAAATATATCCAAAGTATAGGAATATGGCAAAGACACTAGTGAACTACACAACCTTTCTCGCTCTCCTCTTATGCTTCCTCCTCATTTCATCCAATGGTTTGTACTTCTTAATTTGTTTGTCATTTTGGGTGTGTTCGGTATGGAGGAAAATATTTTCCTGAAAAATGTGTTCTTGGAAAATAGTGAATTTCTACTTATTTTCTCATGTTCGTTTGGGTAGCGGAAAATAAGTGAATTTTTTACTTATTTTCTCATGTTCATTTGGTTGGCAGAAAATATTTTCAGGAAAATACCCACCCAAGCCCCACAACTCCACCCCATACCACACCAACCCCCCCACACCCACCCCCCACCCCCAATTTTTTTTTGAAGTTTTTAATTTATTTTTTGAATTTTCTAAACCACCACATCCCCCCCCCCCCCCGCGTGGATCCATACCACACCAACCTCCACACCCCCCCCACCACCACCAATTTTTTCTTTTGAAGTTTTAAATTTTCTTTTCTGGATTTTCTAAACCACCACATCCCTTCCCCACCCCCCCAAAAAAAATTTCTTAAAAAAAGTTTTAAAAGTTACATTTTTCGGATTTTTATACCACCCACCCCTCCAATAACCACGCAAACTTTCGATTTTTATAATTTTTTAATAAAGGTAAAATTAAATAGGAAGTAGAAAATTTTGGGGGGGGGGGGGGGGGGGGAGGGATAGGGGGTGCGTGCGGGGGTGGGTGGGTGTAGAGAATCAAAAAAGAAAACCTTTTTTAAAAAAAAAAAAGAAATTTGGGGGCGGGGGAGGGTGCCGCATGGGGAGTGGTTGGGAGTAGGGTGGTGCATGATTGCGGAAGTGGTTGGGGTTTGGTAGTTGGGGGTGGGGTTGGGTGGTGCAAAAAACCAAAAAAAAAAAATCAAAACTTTTTTTCCAAAACAAAATGAATTTATTTGGGGTGGGGGGGGGGGTGGGAGTGGTTGGGGTTGGGGGTGAAGGCAGGGGCGGGTAATGCAAAAAAAAAAAAAAAAAAAAATCAAATTTTTTTTTTGCAAAAGAAAATTAATTTTTTTGGGGGAGTGGGGGTGGGGTGGTGGGAATGGTTGGGGGTGGGTTGCTTGGTTGGTGGAATGCATTGTGGACTTGTTTTCCCTACTTTTATTAGGGAAATCATTTTCCCCATTTTTAAGGAACTTGTTTTCCTAAAGAATTTTTATTTTTTTATTTTTGGACCAAACGAATATGAGAAAATTGGAAAATGTTTTCCTTCGTACCGAACACACCCTTGGTGAATGTTCTGAATTATACTATGTTTACATATATTTTATATCCAAAAATTAGATTTTAAAATAATAATGATATTTACGCCTCCATCCAAAGCTAGTTCTGATCGATTTCTATAAATATTACTCACCATCCATTTGCATTTAGTTAGACCAAAAATTACAATTGAATATATTAAATAGACTTGTGAGGATCCATCACAAATTAATTAACTCCACATTGATTGTTTAACCTGTGGTAATCCTTTCATGGTATAGGTAGTTATTTTTTTTTAGAAGAAATTCATATATTTGAATTCCAATAAATGACTTTAACAAACAGAAAATATTGTAATAAACTATTGTTCCATGCAGAGATGCAAGCGGCTGAGGGCGCTTGCCCGAATAAGAACAAGACTTGCCGGAACAGGAGCAAGGTATATACTACCCGCTTTTGCTTGGATAGCAAGAATTGCGCCAAATGGTGCAAAATAGAGTATAGGGGCGACTTCGTTAAGGGTGAGTGCATTAGAAAAGGCATCGTGTCTCGTTATTGCTTCTGCTGGTATAAGGACGACAAGTGTACCTAAGAAGCATCAAATGCTCTCAGAATTCTCGTTTCTTATGTATGATAAATAAAATATGGTGTGTTGTCTTGTATGTGAAAGAATAAAAACACTACCAATTCGCTAGAATTGGAGTGATTGTGAGAAAATAATATTAAATTATATTTTATTATGATATGGTCGTTTTCTTCTTGAAGTAATCTAATTAATTTAATCTAACTGTGCGTGTTAATTACGATTGAGTTGACTGGATGTTATTATTAATCTGATGATGTTGAAGAATTTTTATTTCGTTAGCACGGGAAAAGATTATTGAAGTGTTTGCTACATGTGAGTATTAATAATTAAATAGGGAATTTGTCCGCGCTTTGGGCAGTCGTTAAAGAAAATAATAAATTTCTAATTAAAGAAATAATATTTGCTCTCCGATCAATGTTATAATCTCTCTATTCTCCAACGGCAACATTAACAATTATTTTAATTATATTATCAAGATTGATACCAAATGATAAAAGAAATCAAGCTTAACAAATTTAACATCGAATAAATGAGAGATGATATATTCTTAAGCAATAGGCCAAAAAATATTTTCATCTAATCAGTTCCATTTCTATTGCATAGAATAAAATATTTCGCTGTAACTTCTAATACACATGCAAGCGTGTATGGGCATTTGGTCTTTTTCTTTTAGTCTAAATTATAGTAAAAAAAAAAAAAAATCCGCAATTTTTAAATAAAATAAACATAAAATGGAAATAAAGAAACTAAATCAACAAATATTGAATTACATTCAAGTCATATAATTTTTTCTTATTATTTTTCCTTCTACATTTTTCTTTTACTGTTCATCTTTCTCTTACTTTTCCAATTCACTAATTTCCCTACTATTTTTTTCGTTCCTTTTTCTCCCTATTCTTACCCAGGGGCGGATCTACAGTAGCGGGTGTAGGTTCCCGTCATCGTAGATCCTGTAATTATATTGGAAAATATAGAAAGAGTATAAAAATTTTCAGATGAGAACCCACAACTAACTGTGTTGCTGGTTCGATGGCAAGGAAGGGACCCTTGCATTGGACTTCACTTTTTTTTTTTTTATAAAACATTAACAAAGTCAACTGAAAAAGAAATCATCTAATAAAATATCACTTTTTACCCAAATTCCAATATTTCAAATCAAATTTGAAACAAAATAAGTGAGAAACAAGAAAAACTTAGGGTTAAACAATTATTGGGAACCCACAAGCTTAAAATTTTGGATCCGCTTCTGTTCTTACCTTAACCTTCCTCTTTAAATCTGCTGATTCCAAGAGTGCTCGCATGCGTTGCATTTTTTTTCCCTGCAATTTCTATGCAAAAAACAGGAGAATAAATTCTTTTACTCTTCCTATCTAATATTTGTAGTTACTTAAATAAATGAAGAGAAAAGAACTAAAAAATATTGTTCTTTCAATTGGGCAAAATGGGAGAAAAAATACAACATAATAATAATGTAATTTTAGAGAATTTTCACTACTCGCGTGATCTTCCTGCCATATTCTTCACACAATGACAATAAAGATCTGAAAAATGCTTGTGAAACCATTAGAAAAGGCTTGTTTTTTAAGATGAATGATCAAGTAATACTGAAATTTAGCATAGAAAATCCTCCTCTAAGAGAAAAATCATAGTCTAAGAAGAGCAAAATAACATCATTATATAAGGAAAATCTTTTACCAAATGAACCCGTAAGCAAATTAAAGTTAGAACAAAACATTTTTTTTTCCAACTTAAAGTTGTAATCTAATTTAGAATGCGGACCTTTAGTGTCTATTTTTGCGTTGTTTTTCAACTAGAAAAAGCGACCCCTAATTTCTAAAAAAAAAAAAAAAACTGTAAATTGGAATTTTTATTTTAAAACAATTTCCAATTTTGTGGAGTAGTTACTGTTTGTAAAACTAAATAGTTATTTAGAATGCCAATCTAGGAATTTTGACTTTTTTTATAATTAAATTGAAGTTAATTGGTTGATTGAAACCAAAAGGCTCTTTTCAATCAAAAGAAAATTTCAACAATCAGAAGAAACATTATAATAGTAGGATTAGTCAAAAATTTCAAAAGGACTAGCTCATATTTGGGAAAACGAATTTATTTAAATTGTTTGATCATATAATAAGGAAGAAGTCAAAACTTTCAACGTAATAATAGAAGATGAGTATAAACAATTAATTAGCCCTTAACCAAAGGAGCTCGAATATCTTACCACCAAATACCAGGGCTGTAGTATTTTTATTTCTAATTAAAAGGTATATATAGCAAAACAAAAAGTAAAATACCTTAAACTTTACTCCAGTTTCCATTTTAATACTTCAATGAATGCTTGTACCTGTTGAACACTCCAACGAACGTAATTTAAAATGTACCTATTAAATATCTTATGCAGACGTAGCAAAATGAGTGATTTTCACTCACAGTTGAGCGAGTAACAAGAAATGTACTATTTTTTCTTTATTTTAAAAAAGATTGTTCATTCTTCCTTCTAAAGCTTTATTGTTTTATGTTTTTGGTACATGAATCTAAAGTTTAATGACACATGCAGAATGATGATAAAGATAAACAACGTTGCACAACAACGACGTAAGGTCATAAATAAAGATAAAGATTTTGGATAAAATATATATTCAGATTATTTCAATTGCATTAAAGATTGTTCCTTTTTTTATTTTGGTTTTTCCACATTTGTCTGTCAATACGGAAAAAGTCACTATTTACCCATTGGAATTTCCAACTGAAAAATGTTTAATGACTATTCATGTTTAGTGGCTATTCTCATTTAATATCGGTGAAAAAAAACCTAAATAGTAGTGTTTTCACATGAAAAGATCAGGAAGTTTCCCAACATTTCAATGGGAACTTGTTTCCCAACCTGTGTTTTCCCAGTGAGCTGGTTTGGTGGGAATGAGGTGGAAAAATCATGTTTTATAATACAAATTTCCCACTGAATGTCGGTGGGAAAAAACTACGAGTATGTTTCTAGTAGCGGGTCCATCCGGAAAGAACTTCTGACTTTTATTCCCCTGTTCGAAAAGAAAGTCATTCAAATTTAAACATTCCCTTGTTTACCAAGTCTCCCTTCATAAGGCGATTAGGGATAGAGAAAATGAATATAAAGGTCACTATCAAGAAAGAATATTGATTAATAAAATGGTGATATTTTGAATATAAGCACATCGAAAGTTTATTTTGGGGAAAAAATGTTGAAGTCAGATGACTCAAATACATTCTTATAACCCAAGCAATTAAGATATGTAATCAACTTTGGATGTCAAACTATCACGCCTCCAAATTAAGGTGGGATGTTATTGACATTAGACCTTAAATTAACCGTCGAGTGAACTCGGCGTTAGATGTTTTATTTATTACTTAATAAGTTATTCTAAACAAAGTACATGCAATATAATATGCTGAAATAACTGAATGTATTTTTATATTATATTAACGAATTACGGGTCTCAAACTAACCAATTTCTGAAATACTGAATATTAAAAAACCTACTAGTTTAGTTAAGTCATGAGCCTCTAAAGAATATTAGGAAAAAAACCCTCTGGATACATAATGTCTTCAGGGCATAATCCGAAACACTATCTGTCGAAAGTAAGCTATACAAAGAGAAAGTTCCCCGCCGAATAACAACGGAAGAGAGCGGAGACCTGTCGCTATTAGAAATATAGGTTTTTCCCTTCGAGTGAGAAATTTGTACTATAAAACATGATTTGCCCACCGAATTATCTCACTAGGAAAATGCATGGTGGAAACAGGTTCCCATTGAAATCCTGGAAACTTCCTAATTTTTTCGTGTGAAATTACTTTTAGGTTTTTCTCACAAATATTTAGTAGGAATAAGGAAATTTCGGTGGAAAAATAATAATATTTAATTAGTTGTGTGTGTGTGAGATGAGACTAGGCAGTAGCATCGTGCTCAATATTACTTGTGTCTACATACAAAACAGAAGTAAGCCTCTTCGAGTACACCGCCACAGTAATCAATATAATCAATAAGTCTCATTGGCTACCCCATAAATGGTGGTGCAAGACTTACTGATAAAAACATGAAATGCATGATTATATATAAGTACCATTTCATAAACTGGAATTCTAACTGAAAATAAATATTCCCTCTGTCCAAATTTATGTGACTCTCTTTGCTTGTTAATTAGTCCTAAAAAGAATGACACATTTCTATATTTACTAACAATTTAACTTTAAAATGTCTATTTTACCTATAATAGGTTATGATTTTTAGCCACAATACTATCTATAACTTATTTAGATCACAAGTTTCAAAAGCCTTCATTTTTTTTCGTAAAGTTTGTTCTCAGTCAAACACTATCACATAAATTGAAATGAAAAAGTAACTGATATTATCTAATACCGTTTATAGCTGTGGCGAACACTGTCACATAAATTGAAATGAAGAAAGTAACTAATTATCCAATACGGTATATAGCTGAAAACTATTATTTTTATCAGATTTGAAAACTGAGGTTTATTCTAAATATAGAGGGTTATCATGTAAATTGAGTAAAGTAGCACACAAGTCGCACAAGAAAATATATATCATGTTGATTACTTTTTCATTATTGTTTAAAGTCGTACATAGTAATAAATATGGTGAAATAAGCACCTGCTTGTCCTCACAACCACCTAGTCACAAAATACACTTCTAGGTATTCTATCAAATACGCAAGGAGCATGCATTTTATTTAAATCTCAATTAGTAAGTTAGTCGAAATTTTGATTCACAACCGAAAGTCACAAGCGTAAATTCCAGTTTGTTAATTCATGAGAAGTGTTGGAAATAATAAAAATAATAATTCAAATATGTAGGAAACCAAAATTAGTTTGGATTTGATATTTTAATTCATGTCTAGTTATGATTTATAATCAAATTAATCTAAAAATAAATTGTCCTGTTTTGAGTTAAAATAGGTTCCTTCCAAATCGTTGGTGTACCTAACTCAAATTAGTGTTTCAGTTCAACAACAATCCTCAACATTCATTAATAGCACCATTTAAAACCTCACTCTTGGTTGTTAATGACTTCTCATGATTTCAATATGAAACAAAGAAATAAATTCACTACTTAATTTCACTACAGTTTTTGATATCACATATATCAAGCCCAAAATAAAAAGGGTAACTCCGATTCAGAATTTGTAACATATATCAATGTTTCTAGAATCAACTAATAAAATATTACTACCTTGTATGGTGAGAGAGTTCATTAGGCCGAGGTCACCATTGTAGAGCAAACCCTAGCTTCAAAATTGTGAAATAAGTTCTCTCTTTCTATTTTTGAACTATTTATACTTTTTCTTTCTTAATTATTAGAGCAAACCCTAGCTTCAAAATTGTGAAATAAGTTCTCTCTTTCTATTTTTGAACTATTTATACTTTTTCTTTCTTAAGTATTATCTTGTATGGTAAGAGAGTTCTTTAGGTTGTGTGCAGCGTTCTTAATTTTTTAGTTGTCCCAATTTTATTTGTACATTCTTCTTGGGGTTCGTTCTCACAGCATCAACTCATGCACCTATTTTTGAAATACGACCTTTGTCCTATACATCTAATATAATTAATTCTCTCTGCCACAACAACAAAACTCTCATCTCTAGTGTCACCCTTTATTCAACGGGTCTCGTAGGAAACATGTTACTAGTTTCTTGTTATTAGAAAATATATCGCTTTAATGTGCAAGATGTTGTTTCTTGTAGTTGTTATCATAATCAATCCATTTATTCACGAGTTCCCAACCTTTATGCTGGCTTGATCTCTTACTCATTAACTTTAATTGTGCTCAGCATTTCTATCTTACCTAAGTTGGTGATTACCTAATAATAGCAGGTGCTTTTATTCATTCTTGTGGCTATGACATGTCAGCCTTGTTCTAGACGAGCTTATCACATTTCGGTAAAACGTCTAAAACCTTTCAATATTAGTATCATTTTGCATATGGGAGACTAATAGTTTTCCCCCATTTCTTCTCTATATATAGTAATTGGAATTTTCGTTTTTGAAATAGCACATAAAGGCGTTCTTATTTGGTAACCTCTCCTTTTAACAGAAGTCCGTCATCGATTTTTACACTAATGTGTTTACCCCGGATTTCGGTAACAATTAAATTTGTAAGTGAGGTATAGGATATGTGGATAAACTTTAATCTATTTGGTTGGTATGAAATGTCTAAGGATTTGTTTGTAGTTATATATATATATATGCTTTTGCGCTGTGTGAATGTGTACTATGATTGATGATTTATGCCAAATGAATATTAAGTAATATATTGAAAGGATACGCAAAGCTAAGGAAGAACACCACAAAATCCGGACCAATATCTTAGAGAGAGAGTTTCTATATATTTGACTATTACAATGTTGAGATCTGAAAAAAGCTAACCCCAAAAAGGGGAAGAATGTCCTTTATTTATAGGTATGCCTTATGGGCCATGAGTACAATACAAAAGCCCTTATGAATAAAGAAACTCTAAAAAAGATAAGGTGGGACCGGACGGTCTGACACCCGTACGATCGTCAGTACAAATGGCAGAACAGCTTCCTGATGCGTGGTAACCTCGCAACCTGTTAACCGGACCAACGAACATGTTGATTTTGGCTCAGCGCACCCAGACCAACGGACACGCTTTTCTTGTCTCGGGTCAATTACGTCCGGTACGATACCCCGATGTGAAGAAAAGACCGAACATGCTCGTGCTCATTTGGACTTATCTTCGGCTCCAATCTCATCGGTCACACATTGACCCGGCTTTTACCGTATACATATAGTCCCCACACTTTCTGGATCGTAGTTTTACCGGAACAACGGGAAGTGGATAAGTCCCAAAACCGGTGGTTCCACAAGCTCGTTCTTATCTTCAATTTTGGCGAGAACTGTTATGTCACGTCCTTCTGACTTCGGCCACATGTCTCGCCCCGAGTGGCCGGCCTCGGGAACCGCCTTAACCCATGTCGCTTCAAATCACGTCCCATTAATTCTGGGACACGTGTCGCCTCTCGATTGGTCGTTCTCTGTAACCGCTACAGTGGACCGTCTATATAAGGCCCAAAGCTGCTCATTTTTCACTTTACATTTTCACTTCTCATTCTCTACTTTTTACTTCTTACCTCTTTGATCATAAGCCTCTTTGTTAACTTCTTCATTTGCTCTGAATCTTCAAGGTTTTTTGCATCAAGGTTCAAATTGAGTCTCCAATCCTTCTAATATTCCTCTTTCATAGTTTCGTTCTTGTCTTGAATCTTTCATCTGCCTCTTCAAATCCTCAAATTTTCATACCCACTCTTCCATCTTTAAAATGTCGCCCAACATCGATTCGCTTCCCAGACGTTCTCGGTTTCTTCTCCGGAGCCGAGGCTCGTATCAAACCCAAAAGGTAAGACATTTGTGGAACCGGCCCCGGACATAATGCCGTCCAGACCAAATTACAACTATGAATTTGACGTTGAGAAGCCATCTCTAATCGCGGATAGGGGTTTCGACGTGAGATGATACCCTTCATCTATTACAGAGAACCTCCTCCCTCGAGTCCGGGTCGAATGCGGATGGGACGATCGTCCTGTAGAGGTGTTCGCCCCCGGTCCTGACCGATCATAGGGAAGGGTTCCTGTTCGTTTACACGTATCCATTCACACTGAAGCTCATCCCCCCAATTGACCCAGTCATCCTTGAAATGTGTCGGACGTATAACATGACCTTAGCCCAAATTGGGCCGATTATCTGGAGGATCGTGGCCTGCCTCGGTCTACTGGCCAATAATTCTAAAAAGGAATTCACATTGGCACACTTCATCCGGTTGTATTCTCCGAGAATCTTCCGGGGGGCGTGATAAAGGTATCCAAACGAGGCCAGAACCCGATTCTTTCCAAAATCGACGAGGATAGAGATCGAGGATAGTTGGAACGTTATTTCCAGGTAAGGACCGCAGACATTATTCCGGTGATCACGATCACATGCCCTTTCCGAAAAAGTGGAATAATAAACTTAAGTTTTTCAGTTGTCTTCCTTCTATAGTTGTCTTTCCTCTATACTTTGTCCAAATTTTCTCTCTTACATGCATATGTGAATTTTTTTTTTTTTAGCCGAGGCATGGATACCTTCAGCTGTCCGGAACCTCCCCGAGTGGGTCGAGGCAATTATTAGCCAACACTTTCACGGTGAACGGACATGGGCGGACCTGTCCCGTGGCCGGTGGGTTGCCCAAAATCATGGTAATCTTCCCCTTGGTTCGGTACTTATTGCGTCCTCCGATTTTGCTTTTTCTTTCTATAACTCCTTTGGAATTCAGGCTTGCCCAGGGGCTCTGTGGAGCCATGACCTGAACCACGGTTGAGCCTGCCACACCGGCTTCTGAATTTGATACGGCAGGATCATCCCAGCTCATTGCTGCAGCCGGAAAGAGGCAGAGAAACCCTCGACCAAAGGACAGAAAAAGAAAAGGTCGATAAGTGATGTTAGGACCTTGAGGTATGAATCCGAGTCCGATATTATTATTCAAAGGGTTGGTGCGGGCCCCTTCGTCGCCTCTGTTCCGGAGGAAGAAACTACCATTCCGCCCTCGTTTACAGTTGAGGAAGGAACTGCCCTTCCAACCTCGAACACAGGTGGGGAAGAAGATGTTCTTTTTCCGATTCCTCTAAGGTCCATTGAATTTATCGACCTTTTAGGTGATGCTTCGCCCGAAGCAGCACCCTTGGTGAAGAGGCCTAGAAGATCTGGCCCATCTTCGGACATCGAAGCCGATCAAAGAGCTGAGTTAGCCCGGGACAACGAGGCTATAATGGTTAACAGCCCACTGCCCGATAGCGACCAAGCTACTACATCCAAGGCACCCGCATCTACCGATTTACATTGAGCCGTTCCGCTTTCTCTCGCTCTCGTATCGAGGTCCGATAACCTGGATGACATGTTCTCGGATATTCCTCCTGCAACCGGGGAAGCCGTTGGGTTTGGCCATCTTTCTATTCCTCGAGCCATGAGAGCGGCTAGTCGGTCCACTGAAACGGGTGCGAGGGACTCCCTTGAAGGTATTTTTCTAACCTCCAGTGTAGAACCGAGAAGGACGAGGTCGGCCGTGATCACCGTCCCTGAGGATTATAGATTTTTATCCCGCCCTGTGGGGGTTGCAAGTTATCTAAGGCCTCTTATTTCGGATTCGAAAAAGAGGAAAATGGCTGGGGTTCCTTGGCAGTGCCTTATAAATGAAGGCATGCGTGCAGGCAACCAGGTAAACTTTATGCTCGTCTTTCCATAATATTAATGTGCGATTTTCAACTCTTGTTTATTCAATTTCTTAACTCGATTTGCTTCTTCTTCTGCAGAGTGTTGTGCTCGTTAATGAGGGCTTTGTCCGTACCCAACACGAGGTTGATGACTTAAAGGGCTAGGTGGATGCCCAGGGCCGAGAAATAAAGAATTTCCAACTCCTCCTGCAGGAGAAAGAGGATCAGCTGAGTCGGGCCGCTGCTCTTCCCAACCTTCAATCCGAGCTCGAAGCGGCAAAGGCCAAAAATCTTTGCTTAAAGGCCGAGTTGGCCGATATGATTGAAAAGAACCGGCTTCTTGAGGCGGATAATGTCGGTCTTAACCGAGACAATGCCAATTTTACTATGAGGCTTGGTGAACTCGAGGCCACTATTTCCCAACTTCAAAGTGAACTTGACTCGGTCAAGGCTGATGCCGTGAGGATGGCAGAAAGGCATTAGCAGCTTGAATCCGAGAGCGCCAATGACAAGGAGAAACTGAGGGTGGCCAAGGAGAAAGCCGAGACTCGAGCTCGGATCAGTGATGAGCTCAAGAGCAAGCTCGAGGAGGCTGCGAGGCCGATGCGTAGTCAGGCTGAGTTTGAATCGGCTAATCAAAATCGAATAACACTTCTTGAAGTGAGATCCGAACTAGAGGCTAAGTTGAAAAAAGCCAAGGCCGACCTAGAAGAGTCTCTTAAAGACATGGAGACTGTCGAGGCTCATTCTACGATTCTGATCGAGTATGAGCGGTGGAAATCCCCTAGGGTTACCCTCGAATAGGTTGAAAAAGGGTTAGGGGACCTCCAGGCCCGGATACTCGAAGCCAAAGAAGTTGAGGAGAAGGCCAAGAAAGCCCTTAATGCCGATTCAGAAGACTCTGAGCAAACGGTTTCCGAGAGCTCCGGTTCCAACTATACCGAGTAGATTAGGGCCTGTATGAGCCTTCATTTTATTTTTGTTTTTGACTTGTGTGAAAAGTCTAAGTGTAAAGCCTTAGTTTATATTTGAAATGCATATTTCCCTTTTAGTTGTTGTTTTCTTCATTCTTTTATCCGAATGTATGTTATGACATTTGCCTTACGTTTTTCCCGTAAGGAATAATCAAGGTTCGGAGCTACCTCTTTTGTCCGAATTGCGGCTGTCTTAACTCATTGAGTATTGGCTTTTACTTCGTTCGGTAGGTTTTTGACCGAGGATTTTATCAAATGGTTTGCTCGAGGGGCTTATTTATGCTTCGTGAATTCAGACGTCTCCGAATCACATTAGGCATTTTGGGTCGACGTTTTTAATTTATTTTTTTCCGACCATTTACTTATAATAGATTAGGTTCGGATAGCCTTTGTCAAGTTTTGAGATGGCAGTCCCCACTCGAGGGTGTTAAGAGATTTTAGGCTCGGTTCATCTCGACCTTGCTACCTTTTCTTTGAATTTTGATAATAATTCCCGGCGTAGGGTATTTAATACAAAGACGTGTCCGAGACGTATAATTTCATAATGATTTTTTATATAGCCAATGTTTGTACGAACATAAAACAAGGATTTCATCCGTTTCCTTCTGTTTTTGCCGTAGCAAATACTAGCTGAACACGATTCGTTTTGATTGTTTGGTCCTTACATTGAAACCTAACACAGAAAGTCCGAGTTTACATAAAAATAAGAGGCATAAAATTTCGAAGACCTTTCCGGGATAGCACTTAATAGCGTTTCTTCATCTGCTTTGGTGAGTTGAACTCATTCTACCTTTTCGGGATAGGCCTTGATGCGGGTATGATAGTCCCCTAGTGTTTATCCGAGCAGCATGATCAGGTAAGCACTATTAAGTCCCCACTCGAGGGGCAGACCCTCCGTTTCCGGGTACTTTGCCTTGTTTTCATAAAGTAACATGCTGTACTTGTTGCCTCGTTAAAAACCTTATCGAAAAACCCACTTCGAGACAAAATCGTACTAAGGAAAAGAGTGCAACACGTGTTTTCAGACCTAACTCCATTCCCTCGGGGCTTATTTCGGTACCACTTCTGCAAAAAAAAAGGATAGGTTAATAAAAATGATAACAAAGGTCACCGGCCCATACCTTAGCAATAGTATATCTTCAAATGAGCCATATTCCAGTTATTGCGCAACCGTCGCCCATCCATGGATTCCAGTTGGTATGACCCTTTGCTAGTCACTCCGGTTATCTTATACGGGCCTTCCCAGTTTGGACCCAACTTCCCATCATCGGGGTTCTTGATATTCAAAGTAATTTTTTGAAGTACCAAGTATCATGTTGTGAAATGTCGAAGATTGGCCCTTCGGTTGTAGTACCTCTCCATCCGTTGCTTTTGAGCCGCTAAACGGACCAGTGCATTTTCGCGTAGTTCGTCCGCCTTGAGTTTTACGGCAATAGCCTCCTTGTTTGCCCCCTGGTGACGTATTTGAATCGGAGGCTCGGTTCGCTAACTTCTACGGGAATCAGAGCTTCGGCCCCATAGACCAACGAGAAAGGTGTTTCTCCCATGCTCGATTTTAGCGTAGTTCTGCAAGCCCATAATACCTCCGGGAGCACTTCCCTCCATCTATGTTTCGATGTTTCAAGTCTTTTCCTTAGATTTTGAATTATTATTTTGTTTGTGGATTCGGCTTGTCCGTTTGCACTCGGGTGATACGGAGTCGATACTATCTTCTTGATTTTCAACCCTTCGAGGAAAGTATTGTCCTTGCTGCCAACGAACTGGGGGCCGTTATCACAAGTTATTTTGGTCGGGATGCCGAAACGATAGATAATATGGTCCCATATGAAGTCAATAACCTTTTTTTCTCTAATCCTTTCGAAGGCCTGTGCTTCAACCCATTTTGAGAAGTAGTCAGTCATAAACAGAATGAAACAAGCTTTACCTGGTGCCTATGGTAGAGGATCGACGATGTCCATTCCCCACTTCATGAACGACCAAGGTGATACCACCGGGTGCAGCAACTCCCCGGGTTGATGAATCACTGGGGCATGCCTTTAACACCCATCGCATTTTCGGACAAAATTTTCCGCATCCTCCTCCATCCGGTTCCAGTAGTAATCGGATCTGATAATTTTTCGAACCAAGGCTTCCGCACTGGAGTGATTACCGCAGGTATCCTCGTGGGCCTCTCTCATCACATAATCTGTTTCTCCGGGACCCAAACACTTAGCCAGAGGTCTAAAGAAAGACCGTCGATACAATTGGCCGTCTATTAAGCAGAACCGAGTTGCTTTGGTCCGGAGTGATCGTGATTCTTTTGGGTCGCTCGAGCTTCCCATCTTCGCAAGTAGTCGATGTATCCGTTGCGCCAATCCCAAGTTAGACCCATTGTGTTTATCTCGGCCTGCCGTTTTCTACCGCCGAATTCATCAATTGCACTATGGTACCGGGGTTGATTTCCTCTGCTTCGACTGAAGAGCCCAAATTAGCCAATGCATTGGATTTTTTATTCTTCTCTCTAAGTACATGTTGCATGGTCCATTCTTTAAACCGGTGTAGTATCACCTGAGTTTTCTCCAAGTATCTTTGCATACGCTCATCCTTGACCTCGAAAAAGCCATTCACCTGGTTCACGACTAAGAGAGAGTCACATTTTTCTTCGATTATTTCGGCTCCCGAACTCCGAGCCAATTCTAAACCTACAATCATAGCCTCATACTCAGCTTCATTATTAGTCAATTTTATAGTTCTAATCGATTGTCTAATGGCATCACCGGTGAGGGTCTTAAGAACAATGCCCAACCCGAAACCTTTCAGGTTTGAAGCCCCGTCTGTGTGTAGAGACCAGATACCTGAAGCCTTTCTCGAGGTTAGCAAAAGTTCTTTCTCGACCTCAGGAATCATGGCGGGGGTAAAGTCGCCTGAAATCGGCTAAGATTTGAGATTTAATAGCTGTTCTAGGCTTATACTCGATATCATATCCGCTAATCTCTACGGCCCATTTGGTCAATCTACCTGATAACTCCGATTTATGCATGACATTTTTTAGTGGGTAAGTAGTTACTACACATATCGGATGGCATTGAAAGTAAGGTTTTAGCTTTCTTGACGCATTTACCAATCCCAAGGCCAACTTTTTGAGGTGTGGATAACGATTCTCCGCATCCCCTAAAGTCCTACTCACATAATATATTGGGAATTGCGTATTTTTTTCCTTCTCGGACCAAAACACCGCTTACCGCTACCTCGGACATGGCAAGGTATAGAAATAACTGTTCGTCTGTCTTTGGTATGTGCAGCAGGGGCGGGCTCGATAAGTACCTTTTTAATTCCTGCAAAGCCTTTTGACATTTTGGTGTCCAGACAAAGTCATTTTTCTTTCTCAGTAGTGAGAAAAAACGGTGAGTTTTATCCAAAGACCTCAAAATGAAACGACTCAGTGCTGCTATCCTTCCGGTGAGCCTTTGCACGACTTTGAAGTTGTTCACCACCTCAATATCCTCAATGGATTTGATCTTGTCCGGGTTAATTTTAATTCCCCGGATTGATACCACGAAGCCCAAAAATTTGCCTGATCGGACACCGAAGGCACATTTCTCCGGGTTAAGCTTCATGTTGTATTTGAGAAGTAGATCAAAGGTATCCTGCATATGTTTTAAATGGTCCTCTGTTTTCAGGGACTTGACTAGCATGTCATCAATATAAATTTCCATTATTTTCCCTATCTATTCTTTGAACACTCCATTAACTAGGCATTGGTGAGTTACTCTGGTATTTTTTAACCCGAATGGCATGACATTATAACAGTAAGTCCCGTATCGGGTAATAAAAGAGGTTTTCTCTTGGTCCTCAGTGCATGGGATTTTATTGTACGGAAATAAGCGTCGAGAAAACTTAACATCTCGTAACGGCCCGTTGAATCGATCATTCGATCGATGTGAGGCATCGGATACGAATCCTTCGGTATGCTTTGTTCGGATGTATAGTCGACACGCGGTGCCAATTTATTACCTTTCTTTGGCACCACCACTATATGAGCTAACCATTCCAGGTATTTTACCTCCCAGATAGAGCCTATTTTTAAAAGTTTTATTACCTCATCTTTTACGAAGAAATGTTTTGGCTTGGCCATTGGTCTCCTTTTCTGCTTCACTGAGGGGAATTTCATATCGAGGCTGAGCTTATGAGTCGTGACTTCTGGTGGCACACCTGTCATGTCTATATGGGACCACGCAAAACAATCGGCATTAGCTTGAAGAAATTTAATTAACTTGTTCCTGAGCTCCGAGGTTAACCCCGTGCCCGGAGTATACCTTTCTATCTCGGTAGATGTTCGAACAAGATGACTTGTTCCGGCTCTCGTGGTAGATTTGGTTGTCAAGGTCATCCCGAGACAATATAAACGATCTAGGCACACCAAAATCGTCCTCTTCACCAGCGGGCCGATTACGATCCTCTTCTGCTCGATTTCGAACTGTATTCTTTAATTCTTTTGGTGTCTTTACCTTGATTGATTCGTAAATCTCTTTGATCGGCTTTTTTAGAAAAAGGTGTGCTTCCTCGACCGCGAACATTTCCCTTGCTGCGGGCTATTCGCCTCGGATAGTTTTTATCCCCTTCGGAGTCGGGAACTTCAACAACTAATGTAGTGTTGATAGTATCGCTCTCATGCTATGAATCCACGGTTTGCCGAGCAAAGAATTATACTTTATATCTCCCTCGATGATGTAGAATACCATCTTTGTATAGTGCATTAATGTTGACGGCAAAGAAATTTCTCCCTTCGTGGTTATCTTGCCATATTGACCGAGTGAGTACTCGGGCTACCGGTATAATGCGAGTCGAGTAGCCTTAGGCTATTTCTACCACTCTTCCTGAGATGATGTTGGCCGAACTACTGGGTCAATCAAAATACGTTTAACTTGTGATTTGAAAATTAAGGAATGAAATTACCAACGCATCATTGTGCGGTTGAATGATGCCTATACACACATCCTCGTTCTTTGAAGGAGATGGAACCCTCGGAGTACGTAGTCCGGGTGTGACCTTCAAATGCAATTGAGACCTTTGTTCTTTTCATCATAGGCCCTCGTGGAGCATCCGTTCCCCCAATTATCATATTGATCACATGTTAAGGTTCCATCAGCTCAGCTCATTTATGACTCTCCCTTTCTTTGTAGTGGTTTTTGGCTCGTTCACTCAGGAATTCTCGAAGGTGGCCATTCTTTAATAAACGAGCCACCTCCTCCCTTAATTGATGACAATCTTCAGTTATGTGCCTATGGGTCTCATGATACTCACACACCACATTTGGGTCCCATTGACCAGGGTCCGACCTTAACGGCCTTGGCCATCTAGCCTCCGTGATACGGCCGATAGCTGAGACGAGGTCCGAGGTGCTGATGTTGAAGTTGTATTCCGATATCCTCGGTATGTCTTAACATTGCTAGCCGAACTCCCGGCCTCACTCTAAATGATAGGCCTCGGCGGTGACGGGCGTTCGGCCGACATCGCCCCTACCCCGAGAAGTGGCCGGGGGCAGACCCTCAATTTTTTCGACCTGAAGCTCGATTTTTTCGAATGGGAGTATGGTCGGTACCTTTCCCTCGATGGTCGCGTCTCCGGCTCGTAATTTTTCTTCGACCTCTCAAAGCTTTTGCTCATGTTTATAGGTCCTGGGAGAAGTTCGAGCTGGTCATCCTCTACCCGAATCTTTGATTCGTATCTATTATGAACATCTACCCAGGTTACAGCCTCATACTCGAACAAGTTTTCCTTCAGATTGAATGAAGCAATCGAGCTCCGAGGGTTAAGCCCTTTGGTGAAAGCTTGTGCAGCCCATTCTTCCAGAATCGGAGGGAGCTCCATCCGTTCCCTTTGGAAGCGGTTCACAAATTCTCGTAACAAATCATCATCCCTTTGGGCTATTCGGAAGATGTCCGCCTTCCAGGTTTGCACTTTTTTGGCCCCAGCATGGGCTTTGATGAACGCATCTGCGAGCATTTCGAAGGAAGTGATGGAATGCTCGGGCAGATGGTCATACCAGGTCATTGCTCTTTTCGATAGTGTTTCCACAAATTTTTTCAACAACACGGACTCAATTTCATCCTCTTCGACATCATTGCCTTTTATGGCACAGGTGTACGAAGTCACGTGTTCCTGCGGGTCCGTTGTACCATCGTATTCAGGATATCCGGCATCTTGAATATCTTCGAGATTAACTTCGGAGCCGCACTAGGAGGGAAAGGCCTTTGAATGTACCTCTTTGAATTTGGCCCTTTCAGTATTGGTGGAGCTCGCGGGATCTGATCAACCCGAGAGTTATACATTTCCACCCTCTTCTCCGTTGAATCGACCCGTTTTGCCAAGGTCTCAAGCATCTTCAGAACTTCGGTAAACGAACCGGCTCTGGATCCATTGCTTTCGACTATCCGTGCTTCGTCCCTCCTTGGTTCGGTGACCCTTTTTGACCTTATCGGAGCTGTCTTGTTGTTTTTGCTCTGAAGCTGAGCTATAACAATTCCCTGTTCAGCTATGGCGGTCCCTTGTTCCTGTAACATTTTAAATATTAAACATAAGTTAATCTCATTCGGTGTATCCGGTATTTTCCGGCCTTGAGCCCGGGAAAAAATAATTGAGTTATGAGTATTCAAGGGATCAGTGGTCGGAAAGGTAGCATTCTCTTGATTCATGGTATTCTGTCGGTTGAGGCCTTCTCTCGAGTCAACAGAGTTTGGATCGATTAGATACTGCCAGGCCGGTTTTCGTAACCATTTGTTATTCTCGTTTTCGACCCGCAATCTCGTTGTTGTTCTGTTAGGAATGTCCGCTGCTTGCCGTTTCGTCCGTTTTTTGCAAAAATTAGTAGATTCTTCAATCAACAGGTAAAAGAAAAAAGAAGCAAAGATTAAAAAACTACTATTATCCTAGTCCCACGGTTAGCGCCAAACTGTTTACCCCAGATTTCGGTAACAATTAAATTTGTAAGTGAGATATAGAATATGTGGATGAACTTTAATCTATTTGGTTAGTATGAAATGTCTAAGGATTTGTTTGAAGTTATATATATACGCTTTTGTCTTTTGTGTGAATGTGTACTATGATTGATGATTTATGCCAAATGAATATTAAGTAATACATTGAAAGGATAAGCAAAGCTAAGGAAGAACACCACAAAACCCGGACCAATATCTTAGAGAGAGAGCTTCTATATATTTGATTATTACAATGTTAAGATATGAAAAAAGCTAACCCCAAAAAGGGAAAGAATGTCCTCTATTTATAGGTATGCCTTGTGGGCCATGAGTACAATACAAAAGCCCTTATGAATAAAGAAACCCTAAAAAAAATAAGGTGGGACTGTACGGTCTGACACCCGTACGATCGTCAGTGCAAATGGCAGAACGGCTTCCTGATGCATGGCAACCTCGCAACCGGTTAACCGGACCAATGGACACGTTGATTTTGGCTCGGTGTACTCGGACCAACGGACACTCTTTTCTTGTTTCAGGTCAATACGTCCGATACAATACCCCGTTGTGAAGAAAAGACCAAGCATGCTCGTGCTCATTTGGACTTATCTTCGGCTCCGGTCTCACCGGTCACACATTGACCCAGTTTTTACCGTATACATTGTGCACTTTCTTTCATTAGAACATTATGTATTCATTCTATCAATATACGATGGTCCTCTATAACTCTATTTCCTTTGTTCTTTTCCTTTGTAATTGTCTTCTTTGTTAGGTATCTTATCTTAATATGCATTTAAGTGGCTAAACAATAACTACTTATGTGCCTGGAAAAAAAAAACAGTCCTGTCTTTCCTCTCTGTGCCCGTTACCACATGCATGTAATTGTAACATCCCTTACCATTAATGAAGCTATTTATTATTCATGAAGCCTTTAACTTGAAAGCTTTACTCTTTGGTGTTTCCTATAAAAAGGCCAAACGCAAGAGTCCAACCCACCAAAAAATTTGAACAGAAAGTGGATTTAGAACAATTCTAGAATTTTGTGCCATGTGTTTACCCTTAAAATTGATAACAATTGAATTTGTACACGGTGCTAAGGATATGTGATTTAATTTAACACAACATTAGATTATACGACAAGCAAAGAAGTAGAATGAAATATATAGATCTGACCGCGATGAGTGCTGATCGGCCTCGGGTACTGAAAACCGGGGTCAATCCCCTATGACCGGATACTGAACAATGAGTAATAATGAGAAACTTAGAAAAGATGAATGAATTTTGATGATTATATTGCCTGCTTAGTACACGATATATCTCTGTGTTGGGGAAAAAATAACTGAAAATAAATGGTGGCCTTCTCTTTATATAGTAGAGGAGTCCTAACCCTAGTACAATTCTAAAAAGGAACGAATGCAACGTGTTGTATGACCAATCGGTGCCGACATATCCGGCTGATGGCGGATATTTTGATCTTCTTGTCATGGTGCCTAACTGCCCTTTCATCTCGCTTTAACTCCTCGTTCCAAGTCGAGCTTGGATACCAGGTCCTGATAGGATTGGTCTCATACCAACCGAGCATAGCTTTCACATCGAGAAATTGAGGATATCTGTTTCCTCAATTTTACCCGTATACAGATAGCCTTCCCGAGTTAAAATATTGACTACGGGAAATGGATCCAGATAAAGCTAATTGAGCAGCCCCTACCTGCCTAGGATAAGACATCCTTTCAAACTTTTCGCACTCTGCCCGATGTCGGCTCATTATTACTTCGGCCGCCTAATATTTCTTAGGAAGCCACCCCTTGTCAGAATCCTTGATCCGCTACAAAACCCTTTGGACTCTCCCCTATATAAAGCTCATGTACCTTTCCTTTGCCATTTACCTCCATTCTCTAAAACTAAACTCTGTTTCTCCAAAAACCTTGCTGCGATTTCTCACCAAGTTTATATCCTTTCCTGAGTTTTGAATCTTCTTCCACTAAGACGTGATCTTCCCTTATTTGGCTTTGTACGTCAATCACGACCATGGCTTCTCTTCCGTTGCTAACATAAGGTGAAGACCATTCTGCATCCCCTCCCCACTCACCACCTCTGTTACCGACGGGGGCCACCGGCCCTGATGAGGAGTTAGAATTTCATGCGGCGGATATTCTTCCGTCGGGTTTCAAATACGCGAATGGCTGCAAAGTATCTTATCACCTCGAATCTGTGGAAAAGTTCAAGTCCTGCATTGATGATGTTACCATTCCCGTGATCAGGGAGGATTACATTTTTGGCGCGGATGTTGATGTCCGTTCTGTTGAAAGTGGGATGAAGATGAATTATCTCGTCGTTAGTTACTCGATGGTTTATTCCTATCCCTTTGCCATCAGTTTCTCTCTCCCCGTACCTCGAGTGATTGAGGACTTCTGTCGTCATTACCGTATGTGTATTAGCTAGCTCGCTCTACAGATTTGGAGGCTCGTGTACTGCATCAAAATATTGGCTAACATAGCCGGGATTATCCCACCTTGGGTAATCCGAGGTGGGATAATTCACCTGCTTCCTCGAAGAAATCGGGGCCTCATAGACCCTAACGATGATTACGATAGGGGATGGCTCCACCGGTTCGTGATAATACATACGGCTCAACTTCACCGCCCATCATCCGATGATTTTTCAGAGATATGGAACCCTGCTCCGAATCTGATCGAGCCTGAGCTCATCGTCACTATCTTTGAATGAGTGGTTGCGCTTTTAGGAGCTTCTCATAGCTCGGGCCGTTCCTGGAAGAGGATGGCACCCGAAGGGTGGAAAGGCAGAAGCCACGGTAATTCCCAATCTGCTCATACGATTTTCATTTTTTCGTGTCGTATTTTAACTTCGACTCTTCAATTTTCAGGGCTTCCAATAAGAAAATCTTCAAAAGGGAAAACCATTATTGAAGAGGACGCTGAGGATTCCATTTGGGAAAGAAAGACATCGGAGTCAGTGAGGACATTCTATCGCTGAGCCCTTTGCGAGCACCTCGGTTATTCACTCAGGGATTGGTTCTCGGGTCAGAACGCGCCATATCATGGAGACTCGACGGGAAATACCTTGTGAGGGACCCACGCCGACTGTAGTTATCGATGACGAAGATCTGCCAGAGCTAAGTATCCCTGGTTCGTCTGATCCCGAGAAGAATCCTGGGGTTGCCTAGTCGGTGTCACATGTCGTTGCTATGCCCAAAGGTATGGGCCGAAGTTCTCAACCTTTGGCTCACTATACCGACTTGGGGGGTTATTTTTTATTCTAAGTCTAGGGCCGTAAAGTAGGGCTATTTTCTTTTCCCTTTTGTTGAACTGATGTATCCGATAAAAATTGGGATTTTGCCTTATGGAGTAAATTAATAGAACTTTGTTGGTCGATTTCATACCGGGTTTTCCTGAATGCCTTCCACTCGTATCTCCTATTTGAATTTGTGCTTCTGTTTATGTTTGTGAAACGTCCGATCCACTGTTATCTTGATTTGTCGAACTTTCAGCCATGCGTGAGAAACGAACTATGTAGTGGTATTCGAATTCTCCGGCTACACGATGAGAAAAAACCTCAAAATTAATGACCAACCTTTCCTTCAGTAATCTTACAACGAACAGGAGTTGAAAAGATAATCTTTCTTAGTTGTCCACTACCTCACTCTTTATTTTTCCTATCTCAAGGTAGTTCAGTTCCCCGAAGATGAACAAGCAAGACTACAAGCCTAGGATTCAAGGCTAACCCTTTCAGCGGCTAGCGGAATTCCACCATTTCCCCAGCTTGAATCTTGGTTAACCTAGAAACACGTGCAATCCTATCTCCAACTGAGACCACTCGACGGATTTCATCTACTTAAAAATTTGTGTAAAAGTTGCCCCGAAACGCCTTGATCACGATCCCCGTTTGTCATGATCGAGGTGGGATATACCCGACCCTACCCGATCTTAATCGTAATAACACCAATGCTCATTCTTGTCCATGTTGAAACCTTGGTTACGGGATCCTCGATCTATAAAAGAAAGTGTTAAATGACTTAACCGGGAATCGAAGGCAGCTATGGCTTTGTCCTCCTTGGTTCTCGAATGCGTTTGTAGCCTGGTCCGGTTCCTTCTCCCATACGCTTCTCATGAATAGATAGGATCAAAGTCCCATCCACCATATCGCTTTGACACCAGCCACGCGTCATAATCCGGTTATGTGGGGGGTCGGTTACAAAATGCCAAACGTCTCGATCCCCGCCTATAAAAGATAACCTTTCCCTTTCACTTTTTCACTTTCTGAATTTTCACCAATAAAATCTTTACCCTCGTGTGCTTGAATACGCAAATCTCCATACCCATACATTCATATCTTCATCACTTATTCTTCATCAAATCTTCAAACCTTCATAGGCCCCAAAACCGGAGCCGGTATTGTCGAATTTTATCCCTCAAGATTATCTGACCATCAGGGATTTCAAAGTTAAGAAAACTTCTCAACAAGGGGACCGGGGTGCAGACATATCAGATTATTTATGCACGATACCCCCGAGCAAACTGAACGGGTCAAGGAAGACTGTGGTTGGAAGGATATGGAGGTCGTTATTCCCGACCAAACCGAAGCTATAACAACCCACGTGGAGGGGTATTTGAGCGTTTATACTTACCCCTTTACATTTAGTCTACTCGATCATGTGATCGTGGAATTTTGTAAACGGTATGAGATCTGCCTTGGATAGATCCATCCTTCATTTTGGAGGATCGTTTTACTCCTTCGTTACTTTGCATCGAACGTGAATATTTCTCTCACGGTCAACCATTTCCTCCGATTGTACAGTCCCCGGGTATTTCGGGGAGGTATGATTAAGCTCACCAAACGAGCCAGAAAAGCTCCCTTCTCCAGCCTCGATGAAGATAGGGACCGAAGCTGGCAGGGAAGATTTGTTCGAGTCAGAACTGAGGATCTTTCCTGCTGATGAGTTACCATTTCCCGAGAAATGAAACCTAACCTGTAAGTAGCTTTTACTTGACTTGGTGATATTCCTGAACTTTGATTTATACTAACTCTTGACTTTGTTTACATGTTCATAGCAATTGCTCGAACCCTTAATGTGGTTCCCAATATTGATGAATGGATTAAGAAGATCTGTTCCCAGCTCACCAACGCTGATCGCAACTGGCGAATCTTTGTCCAGGTCCCAATGAGAGGCCAAAAATCACGGTATGTTCTTTCTCCGGGATGTTACTCCACCTTCTTATGTATTATGCTATGACTCTCGTTCTTCTTCCCTTACAGGTCTTTCAAAGGTTACCCGCATTCGGGGGCAAGACGATGAAGGGGCCTTGGCCGATGAAGCTGCCCATGAGGCCTCCAGTTAAGGACATCCCTCTGAACCACCCGCCTAGCTTTCTACCAGGAGGGAGGCCGCCGAGGGAGATAAGGCCGAGAAGAGGAAAAAGCGATCCTCCGAATCTTCAGGTGATCCTTCGAACACCAAAAAAAAAAAGAGGCTTACCATTAAAGAGCCTTCTAAAGAAGATGTTCGGCCAAGGGTTCTGGATACCGATGCTATTGACTCGCTCAAAAATCATTCTGATGATGAGGATCAGGAGTTTATCAAGCATCGATCTTCCAAAGAAAAGATCAGCCAAGCGTTGAAAAGCACTACTGAAACCGCTCCACCCTTGGTGGAAAGTTCAAACCAAGAGCCAGTGGGCTCGGATATCGATACCCTGAGACCGACGGGTGCGGAAACCTTTGCGTCAAAAAGCGGAGAGTTCAGAGATGCTGCTGTCGATCCCCTACCCCAAAGTGGTTCGGAGAAACATCCCGCCGTAGCCGCTAGGTCAAGGGAAACATCATCCGCATCGGGCTCGAAGGTACCTTATATTCCTCCCTTATATGGTACAGGTTTAGTTCTTCCTATTCAAGTTGTGGCTTCAGCTGAGACTATTATTTGCATACAGGATTCGCCACCCCCACTGGTGGATATTCCATCCGGCAATCCTAGGAGTAAAGGCAAGATGGCCGAAAGGTTGATGGGACCAGAGGAGAAGAATGATATCCCAACTTTGGGGTGTTTAGGATTCAAGCATTTATGTATCCCTATCGCCAATTATTTTGGGTTCAACTCCGGCCCGAGACTGGAAAAAACTTTTTCGGCCCCCAGTGCAGACCCGAATCGAAAAAGGTTGGTGAATTTTATAGTACCAGCCGATATGAATATGTTATCGGGGATGATCGGGGTGTCTAGTTATTTATACCCTCTGGTGACCGAAGATGATCGGAGGAAGATAAGGGAGGTCGGCGAGTCTTGTCTTTTCAATGAGGCTCAACATGTTTTGAATCGGGTATGCATTGTTCCTTTGATTTGTTTTTATTTATTATACTTAGCCTTATTTATGTGTCCCATCTTAACTATCGCTTTCTCTTTTCTTTCAGGCTTCCGTGCTTCAGCACACGAGTTTCCACTGAATGAGGGTGGAGGCGGACCGCCTTAAGGAGCAGCTCGAGAAAAAGACTCAGGAAGCAGATGAGCTCGGAGATCTCTACCGGTAAAAGCTGGAGTATATTTCGAGCCTGACCGACCCCACAGTCCTTTAGTCAGACCTGGCAGCGGCTCGAAATGAAGCCGCTGAGGCCAGACGGGAACACGACCGATTAGCAGAAAAGGTAAAGGCTTTCAAAGTTCATAATAGGCTGCTAGTAGCTGATGCTAACACCATTCCTTCTCAGGCCCAGGACTATGTGACCCAGATAGACCGACTTCGGGCAGAGCTCGATGAGATAAAACCCGAACTCGAGGTGTATCAAGGAAAGATGACTCGTGCTGCTGCCGAGCTGGAGACTCTCGAGGAGCAGCTCCGTGTGATGACGGGTCAAGCTGATGAACTGTGTTCGAAACTCGCTTTGGCCGAGTCGGAACGTGATACCCTCAATCATGATATTACCAATCTGAGGGTTAAACATAATGAGGCCCTGGGCCAGATCTCGAACTTCGATGGTATGTTGGTTTAGTACAAAGCTAATGTGACCGTTGTTGAAAGGGTTAGCGATTTTCGAGCCGAGTACATGCGGCGTTTATCTCGAAGAGAGACCCTCAAAGAGATTTTGGCCATCGGAGTGGATTTATCAGATCTAATCGAGAAGAGTAAGAGGCTCGAGACAGAGGCGAAGGTCGTGTTTGATCTTGAGGAGTCGGATAGCGACCTCAAATCAGCAGAGGGTGATGCTGAGGGCTCAGGCAAAGATTAGGCTTGGGAGCCTTAGATTTCTTTTTGTCTTTTCGGACTCAAGGCTGTCTGTCTGAGCCTTTGTAAATCCTTAACTTATAAAAGAAGATTTTTGCTTGGCTTATTCATCGTTGTTTTTTGCCATGTATTTTGCATTTAAGAATTAAACTATTTATTGGCTCGGTTTGATGTTTGTTCGATATGCGCCATTGCCTTAGCATGTATCACTGTTTTAGCAAAAGTAAATTTAAAGTGACAGTCAGGGGCGGATCCACGCGGACCGTGCCGGGGGCTCGAGCACCTATTGAACCGACATGAACTTCGTATCATTTACATAGAAAATATGAATAAACAGGTATAATATATTAATAAGCACCCAAAGAACAAAACTCCTGGTGGGTGCTTTGGTATTTGTCTACTGTTCCGTGCAGCCTCAGCCCTCAGGTCACGTGTTCGATTCCCGTCGTGGGTTATTTATCTTTTCACATTAAAACTTGTTCCTTCCAAACTGTATTAATTATATATTAAAAAAAAAGTTGATAAATCTGACTTTTCCAATTCAAACTCTAATATTTTAATTTTTTTTTTTCATTGTTGACTTTGAGTTTTTTATTTACTATTTCTACTTTTTAGATCTCCTTTCCCAAAAAGGTTACAACTTTCTCTCTACACAAAACCCTTCTTCCTCTTCACCAAATCTCAACAAGACAACAACTAGTAAGCTTCTCAACAACTAGCAAGCTTTCTTCTTCTTCTTCCCAAATCTCAACAATTTCAAAATCAAAATACAAAAAGCAAGGTAATAAGATTTGGTATTTTGATTAACGTTAGATATTGAAAAACAGAACTTTGGGTTTGGGATTTTCAATGCTATTGCTATTTGATAATGCTTTAAATTCAGATGAGGGGAACTTTTTCTACTATTTGATGAATATATTATATATTATGATTGGTAAATGGTAATTTCTTGTTCTTTCTTTGGACTTGTGGTTCCCCATAGTTACCAATTTAAATGTTACTACTTTAAATTGGTAACTTAGAACGGAATTCTTCAATGACTACTGGTATTGTTGGCAAAGGTATTTTGACTAGAAAGTAGAACATACATGTAATATTTCCTTAGTATTGATTCCCATATGGTTAAGAGAAATACTCAGTATTTCTATGCCTTGTATATAACCTGATTTGGGAATTATGTGAATCTTGTTTTTGTAGGAATTATCTTTGTGAATCGAGATGGATAAATATATCACGAGATGGAAAATTGGGCAACCAAGTTCTAGTTCTACTTATCCATCTGTTGCTTCATCCGTAGCTCCAGAAATTCAAAGGGAAATCATGGCTCCAGAAATTCGAAGGGAAACATTTCCTTCGGGTGTTAATTTAGAATCTTTTGAAGCTGATCCAGGAATTAGAAAGCCTATTGCAGAATATAACCCTAATATACGTGATGAAGTTAGGAGATATTATATTCAAAAAGGGCTTTGCTTTTATGTTGCACTTGATGTGGAAAGTTCTAATGATGACAAATGAGTTGAGCTCCTCATTACAAAGGATAGATCAAAATATTGTCAATGCTATGGGACTTCTCGCTCTTACAAAGCAAAGATTACAAAAAATGAGGGATAGTGAATTTGAATTAATAATGGATGATGTCTCTTCCTTTTGTGATAAATATGAAATAATGATTCCAAATATGGACGCTAGCTACTTTCCTGGAAGATCGAAGCGTAGATCTCTTGATATTAACTATTCTCATAATTTGCGCGTTGATATTTTTATGCTGTTATTGATTTACATCTTCAAGAGCTTAAGAATCATTTCGATCTTTGTGAGTACTGACTTACTTCTCGGTATGGCTAGTTTGAATCCAGTTAATTCATTCGAAAATTTTGCTAAGAACAGGATAATAAGGTTGGTCGAATGTTATATGAATGAGTTTGATAGTAGCAAGCTTTGGGATCTCAGTTGTCAGCTTAATAGTTTTATAGTTTATGTTCGTGGTTCTGACAAGAGGTTCATCAACTTGAAGGGAATTAGTGACCTTGCAAAATTGTTGGTTAAGTCCGATTTGCATCAAACCTTGTCACTTGTTTATTTGCTTATCAAGTTGACTCTCATTCTTCCCGTTGCTCTTTGCGTCTGTGGAACGGGCTTTCTCTTCCATGAAGTGCATCAAAAATGAGCTTCGTAACAGTATTGGTGATGAATTTTTGAATGGTTGTTTAGTTTGCTATGTAGAGCGTAAGATATTCGCAACTAGATGTGTCTTTTTGTAATGATAACATTATTAGCTCATGTGACTTGAGATTAGAAGTTGCTTTTTGTGATGACAATATTAACCGTTATTTTTTCATTAACTTTTCTTATTGCCGTGTTCGAGTGACTGTATATTTATACTATGTGATTACTAGCAATCTTATATTTAACGAAGTGAGCACCCACGACCTTCAAATCCTGGATCCGCCACTGGTGACAGTGACTCGTTCTCGTTATGTGTGGTATGCGAAAGGCCTTGTTTGCGAACTTAGACGTCTCTGAGTCGCACAACGCGGTCATTTTTAGACCATAGTCTTTAACTATTTAGACCGTAGCCTTTCATCGTTCAGACCGTAGTCTTTTAGGCTAGCACATTTCGTATTTAGACCGTAGTCTTCGAGTTTACGCATTTCGTATATTTGGGGGTTCGGTTCGATGACATGCAACATTAGATATTTTGAGGAATTTCCTCATTTTCCTTAATGGGACCAGAAACAAATTTATAATAGTTGTCGTGGCAAGAACAGGCTAATAGGACACGATTCAATCGATCGTTTGGTCCTCTTACATCAAATCCTATCGTTCAAGCCTTGGCTTTACATAGGTATCGATTAACCCCGGGTATGATAGTCCCCTAGTACTTGAGTTCGAAGTGTGAGAGCTCGGGTACTATTGACCCGATATGGGCAGTCTTCAATCCCCGGTTCTTGACCGGTCTTCTATATTTTAGTAGCACGCTGTACGGTGCTGCCTCATTAAAAACCTTGCCAGAAAACCCACTTCGAGACAAAACCTATCGAAGGGAAAAAGAGTGCAACATGTGCTTCCAGTCCTAAGTCTATGACTTCTCGGCTTCTATTGCGCTGCTTTCGATGTCCACTTCCATGTATGCCTGCATGTTTAAACCAAAGGGAATAGAAAATAAAAAGGTCACTCATACCTTTAATAATAGTATCATTTTAGGTGTGTCACGTTCCAGTTGTTTGGAAGTTGTATTCCATTTCCATTCGCGAGTTGATAGGAACCTTTCCTGATTATTCCGGTGACTCTGTATGGCCCTTCATTTCGGACCCAATTTTCCTTCATTGGGGTTCTTGGTGTGAAGTGTGACCTTCCTCAAGACTAAGTCCCCAATTTGAAAGTGCCTAAGGTTAGCCCTTCGGTTATAATATCTTTGCATCCTTTGCTTTTGGGCTGCTAACTGGACGTAGGCAGTTTCTCTTTTTTTGTCCACGAGATTCAGACTAGCAGACATAGCTTCGTGGTTCGAGTCTTCAGTAGCATGTTGAAATCTTAAACTTGGTTCACCGACCTCGACGGGTATTAGAGCCTAGGTTCCATATACTAGGGAGAATGGAGTTTCCCCACTACTCGATCTCACCATAGTGCGATATGCCCATAAAACCTCGGGTAAAATCTCCTTCCATCGATATTTAGAGTCGATCAGCCTTTTCTTTAAGTTCTGTAGTATAATATTTTTTGTTTACTCAGCTTGGCCATTTGCGCTCGGGTGGTACGGGCTGGACAAGATCTTTTTGATCTTATATTCTTCGAAGAACTTGCTAATTTTATTTCCTATGAACTGCTTCCCGTTATCACATGCAATTTCCGCGGGTACCCCGAATCGACAGATTATATGGTCATAAATGAAGTCAATGACTTCCTTTTCCTTGACCCTTTCAAGTGCCTATGCTTCAACCTATTTAGAGAAATAATCAGTCATAAGCAAAATAAAATGCGCCTTACCTGGGGCCCAGGGTAAAGGCCCTACTATGTCCATTCTCCACTTCATAAATGGCCATGGAGAAAGGACCGTATGAAGCTCTTCTCCCGGTTGGTGTATCGACGGGGCGTGCTTTTGGCATTCGTTGCATTTTCGAACGAAGGTTTTGGCATCTTTCTCCATCTCGTTCCAGCAGTAACCCACTCTGATCAGCTTGCGGACCAGTGAATTGGCTCCTGAGTGATTTTCATAAATCCCTCGTGAATTTCCCTCATAGCATAGTCGATTTGCCCCGGCCCAAAAATATCTTGCCAAAGTACCGTAGAACGACCTCCGGTACAGCTGACTGTCGATCAAACAAAATCTGGCTGCTTTGGTTCGAAGGGCCCTCGAGTCTTTTGCATCGGGTGGTAGCTTCCCTGTTTGAAGATAGTCTACGTATTGGTTTCTCCAATCCCAAGTGAAGCTGGTTGAATTTATCTTAGCGTGGCCGGTCTCGATGATGGAAATCATTAGCTATACCACAGCGCCGAAATTAAACTCTTCCGATTCTACCAATAATCCCAGGTTTGCCAGAGCATCGACCTCATTATTTTGGTCCTGAGGCACATGTTCGAGTTTCCATTCCTTGAATCTACGAAAGATCACCTATAGTTTTTCCACATATCTCTACATTCTGTCGTCTTTGACCTCGAATGTGCCGTTCTCTTGATTGACCACTAGGAGAGAATCGCATTTGGCCTCAATGATTTTGACTCCCAAACTCTTTGCTAGTTCTAGACCTGCAATCATAGCCTCATATTCAGCTTCATTATTAGTCAAATGAATAGATCTAATAGATTTCCTTATCATGTCACCAGTTGGTGGTTTGAGAACGATCCCCAACTCGGACCCTTTCATATTAGAAGCGTCGTCTATGTATAAGGTCCAGACTCCCGAACTAGTTCCCGAAGTAAGGAGTAGTTCTTTGTCGACTTCAAGGATTATGGCCGGCATGAAGTCGGCGACGAAATCTGCTAATATTTGTGATTTAATAGCAGTTCGGGGTCTATATTCAATATCGTACCCGCTAATCTCGACAGCCCATTTTGCTAACCGGCCCGAGAGTTCGGGTTTATGCACGATATTCCTCAATGGGTATAATGTTAGGACACATATAGTATGGCATTGAAAGTAAGGCTTTAACTTTCTAGATGCAATCAATAAAGCCAATGCAAGTTTTTCTAAGTGCGGGTATCGGGTTTCAGCATCACCTAGGGTCCTACTTACATAGTAAACTGGGTATTGCGTACCTTCTTCTTCTCGAACCAGGACACCACTTACCGCTATCTCGGACACCGCCAAGTAGAGATACAACTGCTCATTCGCCTTTGGTGTGTGTAGCAAAGGTGGGCTCGATAAGTACTTCTTGAGTTCTACTAAGGCCTTCTAGCACTCGGGGGTCCAGGTGAAGTCGGTCTTTTTCTTTAGCAATGAGAAGAACCGATGGCTCTGGTCTGAGGATTTGGAAATGAATCAGCTCAGGGCGGCTATCCATCCGGTCAACCTTTGCACCCCTTTGATATCGTTTACTACGGTGATATCTTTAATTGCTTTTATCTTGTCCAGGTTGATCTCAATCTCTCGATTCGATACCATGAATCTGAGAAACTTACCTGAACCGACGCCGAAGGCATATTTTTTCGGGTTCAGCCTCATGTTGTACTTTCTTAATATGTCGAAAGTTTCCTGCAAATACTTTAAATGGTCCTCTGCTCGCAGGGACTTAACAACCATGTCATCTGTATAAACTTCCATTGATTTTCCTATTTGGTGTTCAAACATGCGGTTGACTAGCCACTGATAGGTAGCACCGGCATTTTTCAAACCGAAAGGCATTACGTTATAGCAATATGTGCCAAACCTAGTCACGAAAGAGGTTTTTTCTTGGTCCCCTGGGTCCATCTGTATTTGATTGTACCCGGAGTAGGCATCGAGGAAACTCAGTGTGTCGTGACCAGCCGTAGCATCAATCATACGATCGATCTTTGGGCAAAGGGAATGAATCCTTCGGGCAAGCCTTTTTTAAATCTTTATAGTCTATGCACATTCTAAATTTGTTTCCCTTTTTAGGCACCACTACAACATTAGCTAACCAGTCCGGGTATTTAACCTCCCGAATGGATCCTATTTTAAGGAGTTTAGATACCTCATCTTTGACGAACGCATGCTTGACCTCGGGTTGCGGCCTTCACTTTTGTTTGACTGGAGGGAAACTTGGGTCTAGACTCAATTTATGTGCTGTCACTTCCGGTGGGATACCTGTCATCTAAATGGGACCAGGAAAAGCAATTGGAGTTATTTTTAAGAAATTTAGTAAACTTTTTCCTGAGCTCGGGGGCTAACCCCGTACCCAGGTATACCTTCCTGTCCGGCAGATGAACGAACAGTATGACTTGCTTGAGTTCTTCGACTGTGGATTTGGTAGCATCTGAGTCATCGGGTATCACAAAGGACCTCGAACCTCTGAAATCTAGCTTTTCAACTGGTGTGTTCCTATTCTGATCTTCTGAGGACCCCGGGATAGAAATATGTGATTGTTATTTGGCACTTTCCCCTTTGTTTAATACCGGTATCTTTGCCGTCGTAATTGCTTCTTCGACCGTGAATATCTCCTTTGCGGCCTGTTGCTCACCATGAACGGTTTTGATCCCTTCTGAGGTCGGGAACTTCAACGTTTGGTGCAGAGTTGAGGGGATCACTTTCATGAGGTGAATCCATAGTTTTCCCAACAATGCATTATATCCCATGTCTCCCTCTATCACAAAATATTTGGTCTGCTGCGTGGTTCCGGCTGTGTTAATCGACAAGGTAATCTCACCCTTCGTCGTTTCGCAGGCCATGTTGAATCCGTTGAGGACTCGGACTGCTGGCACAATTTGATCTAGTAGTCCTAACTGCTCGATGACTCTCCATCGGATGATATTAGCCGAGCTACCTGGATCAATCAGCACACGTTTAATTCTAAATTTATTAACAAGAACAGATATTACTAGTGCATCGTTGTGAGGCTGAACGATGCCTTCCATGTCCTCGTCATTGAACGAGATAGGACCGTCGGGGTCATAATTACGAATACGCTTTTCTCTCGTTATGGAAACTTTGGTGCATTTCATTATCGGCCCCTAGAGAATGTTCGTTCCTCCCATGATCATGTGGATCACTTACTGAGGCTCTTCCGGTCTATCTTGCTTGTTGGCGTCCATATTCTTGAAGTGAGTTTTGGCTTGTTCACCTAAGAACTCTCGAAGGTGGCCTAAATTAAATAGACGAGCTACCTCCTCCCTTAACTGTCGGCAACCTTCGGTTTGATGATCGTGGGTGTGATGGTATTTACAGATCAGGCTCGTATCCCATTTTTCAGGATCAGATTGGATTGTCCTTGGGTGCCTTGTTTCCCGATTGCAGATAACGGTTGCAACTATGTTTGCTACATCGTTACAGAAATTATACTCGGACAATATTGGGACCTCTTTATTCCCCGAGGATCTATCAACAACATTTCTGTTCATCAGTCCACGATTATTTGGGCCTCGATCGCTCCTCCTATCATTCTTGCTCGATTTCGTTTCGCCTGTTTCCCCTTCGATCAGGTGGATAAGGCTGATACCTTTGATATGACGGTCTTAACTCTCGATCTGTCATTCTCCTTGATCGATCATTTCCTTTACTAGGGCGCCATGATACCGAGGAGGCTCTCAAAATCTTATCATCTTCGACCCTGATCTTCGATTGATACCTGTTGTGTACATCAGCCCAAGCGATTGTCGGGTACTCTACCAGATTTTGCTTTAGCTCCATAGATGTAATCAAGCTTCTTAAGTTGAGCCCCTGAGTGAAACCCTGAATGGCCCAATCATCAGTGACCGGAGGTAAGTCCATACACTCCATTTGAAACCGAGCGACAAACTCGCGAAGGGTTTCATCATCTCGCTGCTTAACGTTGAACAAATTCGATTTTCGAGTTTCAACCTTAATGGCTCCGGTATGAGCTTTGAAAAAAGCATCTGCAAGCATGGAAAATGAGTCAATCGAATGTTCAGTCAAGTTGTAATACCATATTATTGCTCCCTTGGACAGGGTTTCCCCGAACTTCTTACGCAGCACCGACTCCCTCTCATCCTCGGCGAGATCATTTCCTTTAATAGCACATGTATATGCAGTCACATGCTTTTTTGGGTGGTTGTCCCGTTATACTTTAGGATATCGGGCATACGAAACCTCTTCGAGATCGGCTTCAGCGATGCACTTGGCGGAAAAGGCATTTGGACAAATTTTTTTCTGATCCGGTCCCTTCAGCACCGGAGGTGCCCCACGAATTTGGTCGACCCTTGCATTACAGTTCTCCGCCTTCTTGTCGTTCGCCTCTATCTTATTTTCCCCAGATTCTACTCGTTTTGTCAGTTCCTCGAGCATCCTTATCAGCTCGACATTTTGTCTGAGATTGTTTCCATTATTTCTAGCAATGTGCCTTTCTTCGGTTTCCTTGGTCTGTTTAGATGGAGCAGCGTCGGGTGCTCGATTTTGATTTTGCAGTTGTGCTATAACCTCCTGCTGGGCTTGCAACTGTGCCATAGCCATGTCCAACTGGTTCCGGAGCTGTTGCAGTGTGGCTCCATTATCCCCGCCGACCGGCACGTCGCCTATTGATGATCCGATCTGGTTAGGATCAACTGGGGGTACGTTGTTATTAGGTACCCCATTGTCGTTTCCCTCGAGGTGGCTTGATTCAGCGCGAAAGTTGATAGAATGTGAGTCTGACATGTTGGGTAAACCTGAAATCAAACTTCAAAGAACAAGTGTAAAAATATCGAGTGTTATCAGAATTCGTATCAAACCACCACTATTATCCTAGGCCTACCCTTAAAATGGATAACAATTGAATTTGTACGCGGTGCTAAGGATATGTGATTTAATTTAAAACGACATTAGATTATACGACAAACAAAGAAGTAGAATGAAATATATAGATCTGACCGCGATGAGTGTTGATTGGCCTCGGGTACTGAGAACCGAGGTTAATCCCCTATGATCGGATACTGAACAATGAGTAATAATGAGAAACTTAGAAAAGATGAATGAATTTTGATGATTATATTGCCTGCTTAGTACATGATATATCTCTGTGTTGGGAAAAAACTGACTAAAAATAAATGGAGGCCTCCTCTTTATATAGTAGAGGAGTCCTAACCCTAGTACAATTCTAAAAAAAGAACAGAATCTGCTAATAGCTGTTAATGCAATCGGTGCCGAAATATCCTGCTGATGGCGGATATTTCGATCTTCTTGCCATGGTGCCTAACCGCCCTTTGATCTCGCTTTAACGCCTCGTTCCAAGTCGAGCTTGGACAGCGGGACCTAATAGGATCGGTCTTGTCACGACCCGACTGGGGACCATGACAGGTACCCATAGCTGACTACCAAGCATCACTCATACTACTACTCACCATACTCATTCTGCGTTCATTCATTATTCTCATGCTTCTAATCATAGGGAAAACCGTTTTCACTTTGAAACATATTCACGTTTATATACATAAGCCCTTCGGCTTTCAAAATAATATATATACAATGAGGAAATTATGAGACCATACTACCCACACATACGTATCTACGAGCCTCTACTAGAGTACTAGACATATAGACAGGACAGGGCCCCGTCGTGCCTAAAACATATATATACACAAAATAATAAATCAATGGCACCTTCGGAACAATGGAGTGCTCTCAAAGTCTGCTTATAGCTCCTACGAATCTGGATCACCTCCCTATCTACTTGTGGGCATGAACACAGTGTCCAAAGAAAAAGGACGTCAGTACGAGCATTGTACTGAGTATATAAGGCATGAATACAATTAACATAATAAAGAAATCATAAAACATAAGGTGAGTATATAACCTGCTTAGCCTTTAAGAGTAAATGTGTTTTAGACATATCACATATACCCTCATCGTTAACCCGCGTCCGAGTAACCATCATACGCCGCCCACTAGTGGTGTCATGCCTGGCCCTCTATGCTCGGTGTAGTCATAAGCAGCCCGCCTTAGCGGTGTCATGCCCGGCCTTATAGGCTCGGTGTAATCATATGCAGCCCGCCTTAGCGGTGTTATGCCCGGCCATCTAGGTACGGTGGAATCGTATCATCATGAACTTATCATAACTTATCATCATCATACATTCGTCATAAAACATGCATTAGAGCTTAAGGACAGTCTATAACTATATCGGGGTGACATAAGGTCGAGAACCCCCGATTACATCATGGAGTGATCATATTCACCCTATCTCACCCTGAAGGAACTAACATTGTAAGGTGAGTATAACACAACGAGCAACATCAAGGGATCGTAAATAGGATCATTAGATTTGTAGAATCATCATATCATGGCTTTAGGATTCCTTAGTCTCAACTCATCATCATCGTTATCATACTCAACTCATTATCATCGTTATCATACTCGTAACATATCTTTTACCTTTTATCTCATATGAAGCCTTTTATGAACATAGACTCATAATTTTCCGGAATGTAAGAAAGTCATGGAAAAACCGGAGAATTCATGCCATGGAGTCATGCCTTAGAAAGAATGGACTAGCCTTACATACCTTTTCGTTTAGCTACTCTATTGCTTGAACGTTCTCCGCCAATCTTCTCGTTTCTACCTTCAAGAGGGTTCGTACTAACATTAGATAATCGATAACTTAAGTATACTTGACTAAAGCTAGAGAAAATTGGGCAGCATTTCCTTTGTTTATACAACTTTCTCCACATCATATATCAACTCCCAAACGTCTATAATAACATTCACAACATCATAAGCAATAATCTTCATTCACCTACATTATCCACATTTCCCAATTTCACTTCAAATCATCCATAACCATGGTCATAGCACACTATTACATTCACTCATATATAATGTTTATCCCATATTCTTAATATCATTTATAACATAATTATAATCACAACATATCAAAAATCATGACTCATTCCAAGCTACTACTCAAAATGCCACTATTCTTATATTCATGACCCGTTTTCTATCTCCTTCTACAATCCAAGTCTTTCAACCTCTCAATACTTTAAACAACATGAAATCATCATAAAACTTACCTTTGATAGTGTGGGAATGAGCTTTAAGATGAAATACTTCACTTGAGCAAAACCCTAGTTCCACTTTCAATGAGATTTCTTGTCTTGGATGAACCCTAATGAGTTTCTTGGACTTGATTCTCTTGGTTTGATGAAGTTGATCATGAGTTTCTCTTGAATTCTTGTGGAAGAAGTGTGGAGAATATTCTAGAGATTTCTTGAGAGAAGGGGAATGAAAAATGAAATGAATTAAATGAGGTTGGGGTCCCTTATATTAATCTTGAAACCTGTCCCGACTCGGTTATACGGACAAACATACGGTCCGTATAATTTATATGGACCGTATGTATGACCGTATCTTTGGTCCAGTGAAGGTTCCCATTCTGGGCAGAATATACGGCCTAACATACGGCCAGTATATTTTATACGGTCCGAAATGTTGGACCGTATAATGCTCAGCTTTTCGAAACTTGTTCTCGTCGACTCGTTTGATCTCTAATCTTTATGGAACCTTCTTAACATTTATTTAACACCTCATTAACGATCTAAGGGATGTTATAACTCTTCTTTAAGACATCATTAAGCCATCATTAACTTGGTACTTTGTGAATCCTTTCCGATACACAACGTATACCTCGCCTTTCTTGACGAACTTTCTTCTCTTACCTCGAATGTCTTTGAAATCTCAATTAGAACCATTAAGTACTATTTCTTACTTATTGAAACGTCGTATACTTCATGCCTTTCGTTAGTCTACTCACTGTGCACCAACATGAAATTTTTCCAAGGTGTAACAGGTCTCATACCGACCGAGCATAGCTTTCACATCGGGAAACCGAGGATATTCGTTTCCTCAGTTTTACCCGTATACACCATGGTTGAAATTGCAATGTTGGCGGAAGAAGAAAATGAAAGGAGGGTCAACAATTCAAGGAAATTTGGTGGTGGTGCTTGCTTGAGAAGAAGAAATTGAAATTTTCTCAGCCAGGAGTAACCAGGTTCTCTAAACAGGGTTCCCAAAATTGAGATGGTTACTTTGTATTAATTTATTTAACTATTTTTATTTTTTGTAATGTTATTTTTGCCAATAATTATTTTCAAATACCACTGCAATATGTTTGTTTTCAATTATTTTCATCTCTCTAAACAGGGAATAAAATTATTTTCAAATACCACTTCAAATACCACTCCAATATTTACCACTCCAATATGTTTGTTCTCTTCCTGATTTGGTGGGTATAATTTTATTCCCTGTTTTTTATTTTTTGCAATTCATTAATCATGTGTGGTTTTTAGGTGATCATTATCATTTTCAATTAATGTTGTACTCCTTTTTTTTGTTTAATTCTGTTTTGGGACCTTGGAGTGGAACTACCTAGCTACCTTTCAATATATTGAGATACAAGAATGGAGTAGTTTACAAGGACAAAAGAACAATTCGAAAGAAGGAAAGTAAATAAACATATTCGACTATATTGATTTTGTTTAGTCGGCACTTGAATGAGGTGGGATTTTACTAAGAGGTAAGATCAATGTCGTTAAGCTCTTTTGATTAGATTGGAAGTAAATGAAAAGTGATCATAATATGCGGAAATACCTTAAAAATGTACTACGTCAATTACTTATTATATCCATCAGGATAAAAATAACTACATATTCTGACCTATCTGCATCTTCAAAGCAGCAAAATTATTAAAAGTTTGTACAAGTCTACTATGCTATTAAACGAGTCAAGTTCTGAACACTTTTCTAAGATCAAAAATATTTTATTTCATTTTCTCTTTTGCTTCGTATCTCTTGTCTCTTTTTTCTTTTCTATTGTCTATATATTGTTGCAATTGCAATTTAGAAGTAACCAGTCTGTGATGCCTCAACTGCATACATTATTGCATTTACACTGACACACCTATCGTAATGATAAATTGTTCATCTAGCCATGATCTTGCTCTCTTGAATTCTCAAAAAAACTTAACACGATTGTTCAACATTTAATAATCAGAGTCATTTGTTGATAACTAACCATTATAAAATATTTAGTTGTGAGCACAATAATAATTTGTAGTAGATCATTGCAACGAAAAGTCGTAATTTAGGAGTCGATAACTTATCTCCTTCCTTTTGACAAGCTGGTTTTATTTCTTTAGTCAAGTTTTGTAACTTCATTATTTCGTTTTACATCAGCTTTCTTCTTTTTCTAAGCTTTCACTATTTCGTCTTTTCATATCCTACGAAAAACTTGCAACTATTATAATTTTTAAATAGTTAACCTGGCTATGCCAAATATAAACAAAAATATGACAACTTAATTTCTTGGTTGTCAAAGCAAATGCTCCCAGGAGAGCAACACACGTCTTTTGTTCTTGGAAACGCTCCCATAAGTTTTTTTTTTTTTCAACAAATTATGTAAAAAGGAAAAATCTTATTAAATGTCTTACATTTAAAAAGAAAATCTTATTACAAATTGTGTTAAAATTAAATTTTTTTTCTTTTGATTTTCCTGGTCATTTACTTCTCTGGAACTTGTAGGTCTCTCTCTGAGATTTAGGAATGTATGATAAAAAATAAAAATAAAATTATTATATGTTTTGCAGAGAATTAAAAGAACAAAATAGAGATTTGTAAGCATGAAACGGCTTATGATTTTTAGTTTTGGTTTTGTTCTTTAGAGCGACCATAGGAGAGGGTGGAAAGAAGAAAAAGTAGGGAATAGGTAATACAGGAAAAGGGAAAAAATAATAGACGATAGAGACGAAATTACTAAAAAGGGTTTCTTTAGAAGGTGATGAAAAATTGAAAGGAAGATTAAGGAAAAGAAAAGGAACAGTGAAAAAAAAAAAAAAAGGGTAACACAATAGAAAATGTTTTTCCCTATAATTTAGTTTCATTACCTTGCATTTGATTTTTTTTTTTTTTAACTTGAACGTAAAAAATTCATCCAACAAGAAGTTAATTATTTAATTCAAGCCAAAAAAAAAAAAAAAAGGAAAAAACAAGTCCTTAAATACATGTCTTTGAATTATATTAAACGACGAAAACCGTGTATTAACCCCTCCACTCTTCAGGACATATGAAAAAGTTTCATAAAAAATTGTCATTTTAGAGAATATATGGCTATTAACTGAAGCTCTAATTTGATTAAAATTAAAATATTTATATAGAGATTTTATCAATATATATAATTAATTTTATTATTCATATAGTTAATAGAATTTATATCTTCTAACTCAATGAAATTTATAATAAAATCATTTCTAACTTTACTGGCGCGCGGCAAGTTCCCCAGTTATTAATAAAAAATTACTCTGAAAAACACCTTAATTAAAAACAGCTGTTACAGCAACTATGTACAAACCAACCAATTTGGAAGGACTTAAACAAAACATATTATGGGGGAAGTTATTGCAGGATTTCAAATTTTTTTCCCTCTACAAACAAACGCTATTAATATCATTTTAGCTTTAAGAGATTAAAGACAGCAAATACTACGTGTTAGACAACACTAACTGCAAGCTATATTTTCTAAGACCACCAAGTCACATTAACTTTCCAAGAAAAGCCAACACAGATAGTCAACCTTGTGATGAGTTGTGAAGCAAAATATTGCACCATATGATACAATCTAACAGCTCTGCTAAAATCATCCAAATGACAGACAAGAGACCACCTCCAAAACATGAGTTGCTTCAACCATTTTCTAACATCAATAAAACTAAAGTCAGTCGAAGCAAAAAAATCTATAGCAAATCGTAAAAATTGAGTAACTGCAATTTTCATCTCTTGTATTTGTCTGTTGCCCCATTTTTCTTAAGAGGGCAAAGACAGACCACGGTTTATGAAAGAAGACAAATCAATTTATTCCACTGATTGCATAATTCATGGCAACAATTTGTACACCGCAAAAAATTTCAAAATTTTCCGGACTATAAAGATGGAAATTACTTAACGTGCATCAAGAGTCTAAACTACTGTTAACAGAACTCAAAAATGAAGATCAAGGCGCCAACCGCTCAATCATAATCTACATCATCTTCATCAAGCTCCACTTCAGTAGCATCAGATCCTCCGAGTAGAGAGAGGAAAACTAAAACTGCAACCAGTTGAGTGACCAGAAAATATTTAGCCCTTCTACGAAACTTTTTCTCTTCCTCAGTTTTTTCCCTCTTAGGTTTGCTTTTGGGCTTCGAACCTAAATGAATTAAAGAAAAGAAATAAAACCATCAGCTTATAAACACAGATCATGCAATATCAACAAGTTCAATTGACAAGGTTTCACCAGGCATATGCTAATACCAAAATTTTACCAAATGCTTTATCAATGGAACATTTACAATTACATCAATCTGTATCATGAAGATGTTCGGAGTCTAAATCTTTTAGCTTGTTTCTAAAGCAATTGGTAATTTGAGGACAAAAGGGCACCAAGTACAAAGACATCTTCAGTCACTGATTGTACTATGCACCGTGTGGAGGAATTACCTAACGATTAATACACTAAGTTAAATAAGTTTATATAAAAAGGCGCTCTATCCTTTGACAATCGTAAGTCTGGCTAGTACATTAATACATTGATACACACTTAAACCTGCACAGGATTTCATTCTAACACCTAATCTTGAGCAGACTGCTTTGAAATGTTTTTCTTGAGCCGAGGGTCTATCGAAAAAAGCCTCTCTACCTCCACAAGGTAGGAGTAAGGTCTGTGAACACTCTACCCTCCCCAGACCCACTTGTGGGATTACACTTGGTATGTTGTTGTTGTACCTAATCTTGAGGAGAATCCTATTGAACACTTCAACTTGTCAAAATTGTATCTAACCATCTTTAACTGACAGTCAATCCAAAAACAACTACCAAACATGTGAAGTTTAAATGCAGGTGACGTAGCAAAGAACAAATTAATTGAAGGCATGTTTCATTATAAAAAAAGAAAATAAAAGAATAGATGTGAGGCTATTTCATTTTTTTCCTCTTTTTTCTCCTCCTTCTAAACCTCCTCTCCGTTGTTTGAATCCAGACTCCCCATCAACGATGTAAAACTAACGGTCTTAGATTTCCCTTATCTTGAGACCAACGGCTCAGGTTTTACAGCTAAGTTGCTACCGTTTTTCTTCTTCCACGTAGCAAACTCTACGTAGGTGAGCCACATCTTGCCGTCCTTCCACTCTCAACATCCCCCAGCAATAATCCCCACAGCCTCATCTTTTAACGACAAGAAGAACCCTTGCTTTCTCTCCATTTTCCAAAAATCAGAACTCCAATGTTTTGGTACCCACTACATTTTTCTCCTCTCCATTTTTTCTTTTTGTGGAGGGTGGTATTGTCGGGAGAAATTGGAAGTTGAGTCAATGAGGGGGTTGACAAGAAACAAAACAATTTTCAGTTTATGGGTCTAAACTAAAGTCATTTTATGGGCTAAACGCCTAAACCTCAGGAGCGAAACGTGCAATCCGCCATGTCAGCATATAGGCATAATAGAAAAATCCAACGAATCGAAGTGTTCAATAAGTCAACTAAAAATTAGTTGTCTAAATGAAATATCATGTGTAGGAGTCTATGGATGTAGCCGGACTAAGCTAAAACACTATTTTCATACTTTCGAGCTACCATTAGCTAATTCCATATGCGAACGAACTAACTCCAACATTTGTCTAAGGAAACAAATCAGTCCATGGATTTTAAAAACTCAACATAGTATTTAATGAGAAAGAAGTTCAGGATTATCAAAACCAAGACATCAAGAAGGTTGACGAACAACATTTTGACAACATCCTCCGAAAAGCAATGTCACTAACCAGTATGACTGATGCATGTTTCAAAAGTTTAATAGTATACGGGTCGGTTGGTTTATAGCTCGGTCATGTAGGAATTACAATATAGAAATTGTTTCTATGGAGAATAATAAGGTGATGCAGTGTAGAGTAATGAGTAGCTTGTTATTCAAAGAATAACAATACGAGGAATATTATGTAGGAACTGCCAATTCTAAGAGCATTTTTGCCTTTAGATACTATTATCTACGCATTGTTAATATGCGTCTTCTGATTTCACACTCTATCTCGTATAAAATACACAAAGCTCCGCATACGTTATACTGGTATTAACAGTTCAGTGTTTGGTTTTCACACAAAAAAAAAAAAAAAATGCTACCGTTAAGACTTGAGAGTTACACATTGGTTAATGAAAATAGGTTATTGTATTCTTATACGCTCTTAGGCGATACTCACCTCATAAGCTACCCAAGGTTCATCTTATCCACGTGGAATCAGACCCAAACCCATCCTTCTCTTGGTTCTCAATGTTGGTTCCCCGGTTATATTTTTCACGCTCCAAATGCCTTGTCCTTGGCGTGCAGAGGGGAGAATTAAGTGTCACAAATTGGATAAGAGAATGGGTTGCTGTCTCCTTATACAGTTCTGGACAATCCTCATCTCATGAGCCAACTTTTGATGTTAAGTTCTGCCCAAGTTCCATTTTGTTCAGAGTCACTAGGTTGAACGTTTTTTTGTTGCATAAGAAATACCAAATTTTATACTAAGGTTAAACCTTTTTTTTAATAAGGAATGTTCAAGGCATAGTAATACTAGGGTTGAATATGCTTATCCCTCAAAGGGAAACACACTCATAAACGAAAAAGACCAGGGTTTTAGCAGGCAAGGTAAGGTGAGGAGTTCGACCAACAATAAAACCAGTAACAACAAATAAATAAATAAAAAGAAACTGACTAATATACTGACTAACAGACTATCACCCAAGAATTCCAAAAAATGAAAGAGAGAACCAGCAACAAATAAATAAAACGAAATTGACTAAAATACTATGCCCATCATTTTAGGTAAAGACCTATTTTTGGGGGGCACTCCCACCTTTCTAAGACAAGATGAAACGAAAACAACAAAAATCTATATAAAGCAGAACAATATGGTACTATCAGAAAGTTACTCACTCCATTGTGAAGGACGCTTCGGCACTGATGAAGAAGGATCACTCTGGGATTGTGTCCCAGCAGATGATGATGTGCTAGAATCTACCAGTTCACTTTTATACTTCTCAGTGTATCTTACAAGATTATCATGTTCCAAGAGCTTGCTTCGCAGCACTGATGTTTCCTATCAGCAGATATAGACAATTTAAAGGAAATTAGTGAAAGTGCCAGGGGAGACAATCACACCTGTTCTGCACTGCTCTAATAAAATAAGGTGTAAAATAAAAACAATTCAACTCCGTACTGTGCTTTTGAAACAGATGACAAACAGACATGTCCGATGCGAGTCTCGGATTATAGAAGCAAACTGAACTTCTTCAATTTGTAGAAATCAAGGCTGACTGAACTACACTGCACAAAGAACATGTCATTCATTCCATTCTAAAAGTCGGGAGAACTCACATATATAGACCAGAGTCCTGTCCCTCCCTGATAATTATAATCTTTTTCTAAGCCTATAGCAAGACGCCACCTATCGATTTGACTAGAGTAAACAATGGTTTTTAACAGTGAGCCAGTCAGATAGATAAAAAGAGGATAGAGAAATGTTGTGTCTATACTCTCCAGGCTAATGGTTCAGCATCATCAGTTATGAAATGATTATACTGATTAAGCACTTCTTATGAGTATGCCTCCCAATTATCCCTCTCTAATGCTAAGTCCTCTTTATATAGTAGCAATATAAAGCCTCTAACCCAATTGACATAACGAACTTAACCACAAAAAATTTAATGACCGGAGAAATCCGTCTGGGGCGAAGCCTTAGGACCAATTACAGCCTTCGAAACTCGGAGATACTGGATCCACCCCTTTACCCTTCTCCACTGAAATACCAGGCTTAGTTCACATGGTGCGGGGCTCACACTTGTGACCTAAGTCACAAGTCTTTCAACCTTTGCTACTTGAACTAACCCCTGGGGCAATTTCCCGAATTATTTTACCCCTTCTTTAATGGGAATTCTCCCATATACGGGAAATTAGAATGGGAATATTCCCATATACAGGATATTAGACTATCTTAAACCCTATCTATTTTGTATTGATTAACAACAATACATTTTTAACCCTCTATTCCAACTTCTGGCACATTTCAAATATTTCTATAAACATCTCAAACTATTTCACTTTTTTACATAGGTATTTAATTTGTGCAGATTTCAAGGTTGTTTCAAAACGAAGCAGCTCTCAACCAAAATGAGCCATGAAACAGCCGAACAGCACCATTTTCATATTTTCTCACTCAGGAGATACTATTCTCTATGATTCCAAAATGAACGTAATTCTAGTGTCAATTGATCAGTGCTCCATCCTCAATGACTAGTTACCTTACATAATCCTGTAGACACAGGTCAACAATGATATAAGTTTGAAATGATAGATTGTTTGACTAGTTATTTCACAAGAGCGAAACCAACTGTCATCTCAACCTAGTACCGATATAAGTTATAACCTAAGTTGTTCGGACTCTTCACTTTTGGTGCCGCACCCGTGTCGACACGACGTGGGTGGGTGTGGGTGTGGGATCCGTACCCAATTTGGTCAAACGATTTAGGGTACTTTGGCCAAAATCGATAGAGAAATTTGAGACAGACAATGATTTCTGAAATCAAGACAAAAGCTAGGGCTATTGCAATAGCCATGTTACACCTCTATATTGCAATAGCCATGTTACAACAAAAAATAGTAAGGAGATGGTTCAAACTTGCTCTCAAAACTTTGTGCATTCATTTACTTATAAATAGTCCACTATATTCTGGGCGAAGGGGAGCCTTGGCGTAACTAGTAAAGCTACTACCATGTGACCAGGAGGTCACGGGTTCGAGCCGTGGAAACGTCCCTCTTGCAAAAATGCAAGGTAAGGCTGCGTACAATAGACCCTTGCGGTCCGGCCCTTCCCCGTACCCCGCGCATAGCGGGAGCTTAGTGCACCGCGCTGCCCTTTTTTTATATTCTGGGCATATTTTTATAACTCTATTTTTAGAAATTTGAATTATTTTTAGCCAAATCCCAGGACCCGTATCCATACCCCCGAATCTTAAAATTTAGATCATGAAGGATCCGCACCTGTATCGGACACCCGCACCCGAGTCCGGGCAACTTAGGTTATAACAATTATTACTAAACAGTTACTTCCCAAATTTACCATGTATTACAGTACAAGCCATAAATAAAAGCTAAATGAGTAAAATCGGTTAAATAAAGTCACGGCATACTCACTGGTAATGCATACAGTGTAAAAAGTGCATGTCCGAGGAAAACTGCATCCAAACTTGTTGGCCTGTTAGATAGCTGCAGAGATTAGTAAATAATGATTTAAACAAATTGATTCATTTGCTTAGTTAGCTGAACTATTATTGAATGAGGTAACCTGTTGTCGAAGAAATAGGCTTGATCCCCTAATCTAGTCGATAAAGCACTAAAGGCATCATTGGCATTCCTGTAAATCTGTATAGCAAGAGTTTTCGATCAACCCCTATACAATGAACAATATGGGAAATTAAAATTGCTAGAAAGATCACAAATGAAGCAAAGAGGGAATCTCATCGAACTGTCTAGATTCTCTTCCCACAGCAACCCAAGGACTACATAGTTTCTCCAACAGCACTTCAACCTCAAACTAGTTTGGGCAGGCTATATGATTTGCCAATATCCATTATGCTGCACTCGGGCCTATTTCATTCCAATATTCAATAATTTCTCTTTTACGACAAACTGGGAGTTCAATGAGACACAATAGTTTCCTACTGCAGAAAAATCCATAAATTTGATTCCTTTATTCGAGGATAAATTGGTAGCTCACCATTAATTTATAGCTAAGGTGAAAGGTTCAATGTTCACTAGACCCTTTCCTTCCGCTCCTTGGGCAGCTCATAAAAGACGAACAAATACAAATATAGACAAAATCCATTCCGGGAGATTTGCTCTCATTGTGTCAGCCTGAAAAACGTGGAGGAGAAAGAAACAGATACAAGTAGAAATATATTACCTCTTCCTCTCTTCTTTCAGCATTATCTTTTGTAATACCAAGAATTTGTTTCGCACCATAAACTTGCTTTAGGTACAAGATTTTTCCAAGTGGCCATGGGAGATCTGAATAATAAATCTTGTGTGCAGAACTTCCATCAGAACCCACCCAAAGTTCATAAATAACGGCATCTGCAAGCCATGAATCAACCATAGCCTTTGCTGATATCCATTCAGGTATACCACGGACTTGAGCATCCAAATCAACGAAACCATCTTCGATTAAACTGCGGATAACTCCACCCTTCTCATTGTTGTAGGCTACGTATGTACCTGATTCGACATAAGGTATTTGATCTGCCGAAAACACAACAAATATTGGGTGATCAACTTATAGGATGACTCAATGTGCAGAACGAAAAGATATGGCGTATGAATTGACTCGAAATATTGAGAAACCTAATTAACAGAAAAAATGAACAAACCAAATGGAGGAAACTGTAAAGGCACTACAAAAGAGTTTCCCATTTGAAGTCATTAGTCATCATGAGAGAAAATTTAAGAATTCCTACTTGAAAAGATACTACAACATATAACTGAAATATTCTGATTATAGAGCTTTACTGACCAAATTTATCAACAAGCTTTTACCATACTAATGCTACTAATTTATTTTTAAGACTATGCTCTTTTATCCTAGAAACAACCACCAAACGCATCATTGTATCATCTATAGTGGACTCTGGCCTACTTATCGGGAAAAAATTCAAGTAGTCAGTACCCCCTTTTTTTGCCTCTCATGCCATCCAACAGCAATGTAAAATCATCCTCAGATGTGATAGAGCTTCTCTAACTCAAGATTCTCTTCAAATGGTATATGTAATTTCTTCTAATATCAAATAGTATTTGGATCATTCAACACACGAAATCTCCCCATTCCGAGCTAGCAATCAACTCAAATGAAGAGTTGAGCAGCTAAACCACAGTAAATTTACCATCTAAAAAAAATATCACACAAGGCAGATCTGAACAGATAGCAGCTGTAACTAAGAGCTGCTGACCTTACTGCCAAATTTATGCATGAACTTCATCCTCTACTTAATTATCTAAATTCTATCCAACTGGAAGATAGAACGGATACAAAGCTATTTCCTCCTACAGCAAATACTAGCTTTATGGTGCGCGTATATAAGTTCCTGAAAATGATGAATGTTGAAAATGAGGAAAATGACACTCCACATTGATTCGGTTGGTCAAAATTTTTGGAACATGTTCCTTAAAAAGAGGAAAATGACATTCCACATTGATTCTCTCCTCCCCACCCTCGAACTCACCTCATCTTCATCCCCACCCACTACCCCACACCCCGCACCTTAACCCCCCTGGGCCATAACCTCCCACCACTTGCCTACCCCACCCACCGCTCCATAACCCCCCCCCCCAAAATACCACCTACCCCCACACCCGAGACCCCCAAAGTATTTGTCCAGATTATATACAAATGCTTTTAGGATAAAAAATTTTGCTTATGTACCGAACACAAGAAAATAAGTAAGAAACCCACTTATTTTCCTTCATACCGAACACACCCCTAATGTAAGCACATGATCATCATCTGATACAAGAAAATGACAATAAAATTATGACAGATTACACTTTTGCATCCCTTAGAAGCTTCTAGACAAACCAAAAGAACATTAAAAAAAAAAACTCTAAGCATAAAGTAGTAGTAATAATTAACAAAAACTCAAAAAAACAGCTCAAACAAAAACATTTTAAATAGATAAAGTTCTGATAATTAAGAAGTAAAAGAAAGGAAGTAGTAGTAGTAGTACCAGAATCAGGGTTAATGAGATTGAAATCCAAATCAAATGGAATTTCGGAGAATTTGAGGTAAACGTAAACGGGCAAACAATTAGGGCAAGAAGTGGGTAGTCCGAAACAGGGTTTTCGGGTCACAAGTGTCAATTTCTCTTTCTCCTTTGCTTCTTCCATTTCGATTTGAATCAAATTTTGAAATTTTGGTCAAAGTAAAACCCTACCACTAGGGTTTAATCTGGGTCGGTGTTTTCGGGAATTAGGGAACAAGTAAGGACTCAAAATAAATGTGTCTGCCCCATAATTTACGTAATACTAACTATTTTTCTAAATATATTTTTTTCACTCTTCAATTATACGCCAAAAATAAGTATATGCGATTTTTTTTTTTTATGACTGTGAAAGGACGGGGTATTTTGGGAATCTTTGGGGTAGGGTTTAATTTGATTAGAATTACTAGATATTGGGAAGTCCGTGCTTGCACGGGCCAGACACGAAAAATGTGTGAGTTTAATAATAAAAATTTTGAAAATCTTAGTACATACAAACAATGACAATTCAATTATAGCATTTATTATAGTCCTAAAAATTTTAATTACGGAGTAACAGATTGAACGCTAGTTTAATGGGTGAGCTCCCTACCTTCCATGATTGAACGAAAGAGTTCAAATAGTAATGTAGTATTCCTTTTTTCAAAGAACTATGTGTAAACATTATTTTAGTATTTTCTGGGTTCAATCTAAATCCTCTTTTTTGTCTTAGTTTCTTCTGTTAGTTTGCTCTAAATTTATCTTTACATTTTATGAACTTATTATCATAATTTAATGTCCTAAACTATTTGGAATTGTCTCTTAATTTCTATACTGCCAAAGAATTCGTCTATCATAAATTGAAAGTTTATCCTAAGACAACTGATAAAATAACCTATTATTGTAATCACAAATTTGTTTGTGATTAGCGCAAATTATTAACATAACTTTGTAATACTTGATCTTAAAATATTAAACCATGCTACTTATAATTTTAATTTTTAATAGTACTGATAATTTTGATGGATAAAAATCTTGGCACATGAAAATACTATTTGTAGTTAATTTTTGAAAATCTCACTATATAACCACAGTCAAATCAATTTTTATATTGTCCAAAAATAATATTCAAATCATGCAGATATTATTGTTAATAACTAATACTAATCTGAAAACAATTAAAGAAAGCTAAAAGCTTGATAAAGAAGTTTACAAAAATTATGAAGAGAGACATGTAACGACCAGTGCGTTTTGACCATTTTACCCCTGTTGATCCATTCCCGAGACTTTAAGCGAGTCTAGTGAAAACTGAAGGATTTAGAATCTTTAAGTGAAAGCGTTTGACCAATAGTTGATTTTTGGGTAAACAAACTTTTTTCGGAATTTCGTCAATTCCGTGAGGTCCGGAGGGTCGATTATGACTTGGTGGGGTGGATGGTTCAATTCCCGAGGCGTTTGGTTGCATTTTGGGTATTTGGTTGGAAACTTGTTTTATTCCGTTTTGGGGTTGACTTGGTAAATTAGGCATCTGTTGTAACTTTCGAGGCCACGGGAGAATTCGTAGTGCATTTTTATGTATGTGTGCATATCTGGTTTGTGTATTTGGGGCCTCGGATTGATGTGGGGATTTCGGGAAAGACTTGTGAAAACCAGATTTTTGCTGGTTCTGGTGTGAGCTCCATGGCGGGATTTGTGCCGCCATGGCAAGAAACTGGCGTTTAATGATTATCCGCCATGGCAGATGGTCTGGTCGCCACGGGGGGACCGCCATGGTGATCCTTGCGACCGTCGTGGTTGAATGACGGAACTAGAATCCCATTTATGCTCCTAAGTTAGATTTCATTAGTAAAAACACTCCAAAAACCTATCCTAAGAGCTTAGAGAGGGGATTATTGACGAACTTGGGGGAATCATCCTTGAAGGTAAGTTATAAACTATTATCTTGTTCATTTTCATTTCCCCTTTAAGTTTTCATGATAGTTCAAGTTCTAAAAATGGTGGGTTAAAGACCTAGAATTCTAAATCATGAAACCTTTAGCTTGAATTGGTTATTATTGTTTAATTCTCTGTTTATATCATGTAGAAGTGTAGATTAACACATTCTAGGGTTGAATTGCTTGATAGTCCAAGAATCTAATTATGAGAGTTCACCCAAATTTGGGGGTTTTGACTAATTGATGAAACTGAAAGGTCTAATGTGATTAGAAACTCATGAAATTAAGGATTATGATTTTTGGGACTATGAGTAAGGTAATTTCACCCTCAATTTCCCGTTTTGCCCTCGTGACTCGTTAGGGGTATTTTGAGTAACCTTTCCCGAATTGATTTCTCATTCGATTAGTTGGTTGTCGTGGTCATTTACTTACTTGAGATGTTATTTACTAGACTACCATCGTTCTGAGGCGCTTGGAAAACAGAAGGCTCGTGTGGAGTAGTTCGTGGCTCATGTTCTACATTCGAGGTAGGTTACGGCTTACCTTAATTAGACTTTGATTAGCGAAACGTATATATTATGTATAATTGACAGGATAAAGCATGATTAGGTCTTCATACTTGATGTTTGTTTGGATATTACCTAGGTTGGTATGACTTCTGACTATATGGGCTTGTCGCCGTTATTTATGCATTGTGATGGTGTATTTGTATTCGTATTGTGGTGATTTGGGATGGTATTCTATTAGGTTGGTTGATTGTGGCTTGTTGCCTAGTTATTGTGATTAGGCTTGTTGCTTTAATTGCTATGTTGTGATACGTGTTACACTCATTTCTCTCTTATTGTGTCATCTATCATCGGATAAGGAATGATAATGAGATTAGGCCTGAGTCGTGTTGTATAATGATGATGATATCATGCATGGAATACATTCTCATTTCACATGTATATTGACATCGAATTATGACTTGGTACTGATGATGATACATGGGTAAATGGAGCACTTTGATGACACGAGACTTAGTTGTAAGGTGTACTTGTTAGATTTGGAAGTAAAGGGTGTCATAGACTCTTTATGTTGATTGAGATGGCTTGTACGATTCATTCCATGGTTGACTTAATTTATCTAAGTCCTGATATGGCTTATGGCATTGGGACTCGTACTCACATTGGCATTTGATCTCATTGATTTATCATGCTGACTTTTGAGTTGGTGTTTCATATTGGGGTTCTACACTTGAACCATATTTGAATACTCGTCTTGCATACAATATATGTATATAAGGCACATCTGATAGGGGGTGAGGATGTGGCCTATCTTGTGATATATATATATATATATATATATATATATATATATATATATATATGCACATTTGACAGAGGGTGAGGATGTAGCCTATTTGTGAACTCGTGATCTGAGGTCTGTTCCGAAGCGAGTGGACTCGTGATCCGATGTATATTCTGGAGCGAGGGGTACATAGACTTCGTGTGTCCTTCATGAGTCATGACTACTGAGCGAACAATGCCTTTAGCATGTGTGTACATATTTGAGGTATTTGGCCAGTGCATTGCATTGCATAACATTGCATTTTATTCTGCATCATTATATGGCTCTTCACGTTTGATTTGGTATGGTCTGTTCGTATCATTGTGGTGGCATAGATTGGATTACGGACTGGGTCAGATTGAGTAGTGACTCTGCCTAGGTTCAGAACTTGGTTTTGTGATTATTGTTTGAGATTATTGAGACTCGACAGACTTCTGGTTTAGAAGTTTCATCTTAGGCTGTGATTTGGTTATGAGATATTCTGTGACCTTGGTTTGGGTATTATGTGTCTATCTACTTCTATTGTTGATTTTATGCTTATATGCATGAATTAGTCTTAGTCGGCCTATGATGCTTACTCAATACCTGTTGTTTGTACTGATGCTACTCTTGTTGTACTCTTCTTTTGAGTGCGCAGTCCGTTCTGGTGTTCTATTTCGATCCACGAGTGTTTCCCGAGACGGTGTTGTGGAGACTTAGGGTGAGCTACAAACAAATGACCAAATGCTCGAGTTTCCATTATTCGTATACTTGTCATCTATTTCCAGACAATATTCCTTTTGATGTTATGAGCCTTGTATGACAACATTCAGATAGTTCTTGTTATATATTCAGACCTATGTGTTTATTAGTAGCTCTTGTGCTGACTTAGACCAGATGCCTTAGGTAGAAGATGTATTCCACACTTATTCTCTTTTAATTGATACTAAGATTTATTATTATTACATTGTTCTTCCGCTTTGATAGATTGCAAGTTGGGTAATGGAAGGGTTCGCCTACCAAGGTGGGAAATGGTAGGTGCCCGTATAACTAAGCGATTTTGGGTCGTTTACATGACACTTCAATTTGATGGAGATCATACAAATAGAAGAGAGAGGTGAACCATTTGCATGTAGCTTGGGAAAGGCCACGTGGAAAATTATTTGTAAGACAAATGTTGATGACTAATGATAGAAGGAAAGGGGCAAATTGGTCCAGCGACCCAGTTTATAGTGGAGTTACAATAAATTGATTTTGCAACCAACAGGATTGTTCCATTATAAGACAACTAGTCAATGTGCGCGCTTCGCGCGGTCGGGAAAAACATGTTTAAATTTATTATGCCTTCTTCTTTTTTTCATGAAAATGCAAACACTTGTAAACAATCTACATTTGAGTTAATTTATAAATAAGAATTATTTAGAGCACAAACTACAATATACATAATGATAATGTATAAGCACTTTTGCCAAGTAAAATTTTACCTCTGGTCCCCTTCTCTATTGTGTACTATAAAAATAAGGTAAGCAAAAAATATGTGGAGGGACGTATATCTTCAAATTTATAAGCATTTTCCCTAGAAATGTTTAAGGAAAGACCAAAAGAGTGTAATTAAGGAAATCGGAAAAGTGATTTTTGGATTTCTTTTAACATGACACTGAAAAATAAGAGAAAGAATAAAATGTGAAGAATGAAGAGAGAACAACCAAATAATTAAAGATAAAAAGGAAAGTACCTTTCGTTTAAGGAATGTATATCTTCAAATGTGTGAAAGCACTTCTCTTAGAAACGATTAATCAATACGAACAAGTGTGATTAAGAGACCTAAAAAGTGACCTTTGACTTTCTGTTTGATAAGCGTGGTAAAATAAGAAAAGAGCAAATATGAGAAGCGTAAAGAAAAAAATACAGAAAAAAGAAGACAAAAGAAAAATATATAAAAAAGAGATAAAAGAAAAATACATTTACTGGTCTATAAGAGGTGTCATATTACTCCTCCATAGACCAGGCTTTATATATTAGATGCCAAAATATAGAATAAGTATCCGTCAATTAAAGATGAAACAATTGCGTATTTCACGGAAAATAACAATACACATTCAAGGTCCTATGAGGAAAAAAAAAAAAAACTTTCATACAAACTTGAAAGCAAAACAAATAAAAGGAATGTATATATTTGCACCTTGAGAATTGCCTGGGAGGGAGGGGATCAAACTTCTCATATTATGTTGACAAACAAAATGAATATATTAACTTGCTTTGTCCAATTATGACCAAATTATTTACAAACACCCTCACACATGGAGTATATCTGCATTCTAACATTGTCCTGTGACATAGAACAGAAACATGGCCATTTTGATTCATGCTTTAGTAGAGAAAAAATTCAAAATAAAGGCAAGTATAGCAACTAATTTAAAAATCAATCAAAGTGATAAAAATTATATAGATCTAATAAAATAATTCTCAAATTTAAAGATGCATTTTAGATACCTAGGCGCTCTACTGCAATAAAGCGCTCTGCCATTACTGCATCCTGGCAAGTAATTCACCAAAGAAAGGAAACATAAACAAAGAAGAGAAGCTCAATTAGAAAATAGTTACCTGACAGTTCAGTTCAAAAAGCAAGTAGTTAAATGAATATTGAACTCAAAAGCAAACTTTTCTTCATGAACAGAAGAATAAATAACAAAAAGGAATTGTTCTATATATGTTGATTAGTAGTATCCACTGAGGCGCTATCAATCACAACCTCCTGTGGGAAATTTGCAAAGAATGTAAAGCTTAAATGACTTTCCTTCCATCACTGCAATCACTACTCAATTGATTCCCATGGTTAAATAAGAACTATGGCCTGTGTATGTGAGGTAATGAATCAAAGATGCATTAATATCATGGTTCATCTGGAAAAAGAAAAGGAGAATTTATTACTGAAAAGAATACATCATATATGTCATGACCCAACCAGAGGGCCATGACGGGCACCCGGTGCTACCCCACCGGGCACCTCCTAACGTACATTCATATTCTCATCTAGGTGAGCCATATGGCCTACTCATGATTTTCCATACAACAACGATTCTAATCACATCGGGCAATGACACATTTCTATCATCATCAATAACAATGCCCATGTCCATGTACGCAAGCCGACGAGGCTAACAAAATAATATACAAAATATGAGCCAACAAGGCTACAAGACATCTAACCATACATAACTATCTACGAGCCTCTAACAAGGGTATGTAACATCATATAGGCGGGATAGGACCCCACCATGCCCATATATATATGTACATAAAAGAATAATACCAAAAGCCGTAGCTCCGGATGAAATGGAGCTCCTCTGGCGATCCCCGAACAAGAAATCTATGGATCAAGCTCGTCCCTGCCACCCGCGGGGCATGACGCAGCGTCCACAAATAAAAGGACGTCAGTACGAATAATATACTGAGTATGTAAAGAATAATCAACATCATAGTGGGAGCATAAGAGACAGCATAAGAAATAACATAAGAAATAGCATAGGATGAGAGAATCAGGAGGTAATAGAACCATTTGTACCTCTAATGGCCATCATCATATTTACTTACTTGTCTTTCACAAGGACCTTCCATTTCTAATGCTTACTATGTATATATATATATATATATATATATATATATATATATATATATATATATATATACATACCATAGTGGGAGCATAAGAGACGGCATAAGAAATAACATAAGAAATAGCATAGGATGAGAGAATAAGGAGGTAATAGAACCATTTGTACCTCTAGTGGCCATCATCATATTTACTTACTTGTCTTTCACAGAACCTTCCATTTCTAATGCTTACTCATGTATATATATATATATATATATATATATATCAACATCATAGTGGGAGCATAAGAAATAACATAAGAAATAGCATAGGATGAGAGAATCAGGAGGTAATAGAACCATTTGTACCTCTAGTGGCCATCATCATATTTACTTACTTGTCTTTCACAGGAACCTTCCATTTCTAATGCTTACTCATGTGTGTGTGTATATATATATATATATTCGTATTCGTATTCGTATCATATCCGACCATGAAGGTTCGGTGTTTCACATACCCGGCTATGACAAGGCTTCGGTGATTATACATACCTGGCCCTACCAAGGCTCAGTGTTGTCCGTACCCAACTGTAGTGGTGTGTGCGCGATAGGTATCATAACCGGCTATATAAGCTCGGTGTTACATAATAGTCATACATACTTAGGCACGTATACATAAGAGTCCATAAGAATCATCAACATCCTTACCATCATCGCTTTCGTTACGTCTATCCTTAGAAGATCAACTATCATATAAGGGAGGTAATAGCATCGTGAAAGTATCGAGGACCATGAGCTTTAGTAATTTTAGAGATAGAGTCATTTGGAAGACATTATGGAACTCATGAGATGGTATATAGCAAAGGAATCATGCCTTAATGAAAGAAAGGTTAGCCTTACATACCTCTTGGTCTTCTTAACTACTTAACGTTCACAGTTGAAGCTTGAACAATCTACATTTAGAAGGATTCATGCCATAATTAAGCCTTAATGATACTCTTAAATTCAAACTAGAATAATTCATGATCTAATGAAAATTGGGCAGCATTTCCCCTATTTCGTCAACTTCCACCATATTACAAAACCACTCCCAACAACCACAATAACATCCACAATATCATAATCAAGTAATCACATTCCATTGAGTCTTCAAAATTCATCCTTATGTTCAACTTATACTAACAACTTCACACCCAACCTTAGCACATTTTCACACAATGCTTCCTTATCACTATTACTACTTTCCCTAACAAGATCATACCCATATCATACTCAGAATCATGACTCAAGTTTGCTTACTACTCAAAAACATCATAAAAGTTACATTTAGTCCTCATTTTCTACTTTCTTCTTCTACCCAAGTTTTTCAACAACTAAGCATCCATGATAACATGAAATAAGCATGAAAACTAACCTTTTATCTCATGGGAATGAGACTTTGGAGCAGCTATCAACTTATGTGAAAACCTGTTACACCCCGTACCTAGGAGAAGCACTGGTTAAATTTGAATGTAAGTATGTCGAGCTATGGCTAGGTAAAATAACTTTGGAGTGTGAGGAACGAAGCATTATTAGGTATATTATTTAAGTAAAGGATGAATTATGCTCTTGTAAGTCGTAACCGGGAAGGAAAACCTCGGAGTCAAAGGAAATGATCATTATCAAGTATGATTAGTGATAAATATCATGTATGGAGAGTTTTGGAAGATTTTGGGATCAAGCAAATCGAAGAAAATAAGTTTGACGAAAATTTAGAAAAAGTTAGCAGGATTTTGGGCAGATTTTTAGTCAAATTTGGAGGGGGTATATCTCCTAGTATATTAAGAGTTTTAAGGTGTTTCAAAAGTCTAAAATGAAGTTCTTCGAGTCTAGTTTCCAACGCAACAAACCGCTCATCCATACGATGTCGGAGTAGAGAATTATGAACGTTACAAGTTAGGCGGGCAGAGCAGGGTGCGCTGCTACAGTGCCACCGACTTTGACACCCTGTATAAGGGTTAAAACCCCATTTTTTCTCCATAATAATTCCCCCAAATGTTCTAGAGATATCAGCCACCATATGAGAGCATGCACACAACATAAAAGTGAGTATTTTGAGTAATTTCAAGTGACGGAGTATTAATCGAGGTCCGGGTAACGTGTAGTCGCGATTATAGTTTTGTCTTGCGTTGGAATTGGCTTGGATTCAAAGTAAATATTGAAGATATTGCTGCTCTAGCAAGAATAAGGTATGAATCTCTCCTTATTAATATTAATTTCAGTTTATTTACGGAGATAAAGTTATTAAATAGTCGTATAACAAGTTGGATAGTTGAGAAACTTGGAAAACATCATGTGGGATGTTATATGGAGCCTATTGGTGTTGATAATGTTGTTGTGATGCTGGTATTGTTGTTGTTGCTGTTGTTGGTCATTGGATTGTGATTTCGGGCTAGGCATATAAATAGGGAGATCTTTGCCCGAATTTCGGCAGATTCTAAATGGATTTAAATTGAAGGCTTAAGATAAGCATGTGACAATGAGCCTAACAATAGTATGAATGGTTTACATGTAGATTTACGAGCTTGGAAGGATAAATGTTGAATAGTTAAGGAGACCAAAAGTTATGTTAAGGCTATTCCTCTTTCTTTTAAAGGCATGATCCGTTTCCTACCAACCCATGCATGAATTCCATAAAAAAGAATCCTCATTTCCAAGAACGTTAGAGATTCATGACTCTTAAAGTTTTTATGGTGCTAAAGATGAATAATTTTAATTTTTTATGATAACCATGACGATGATTATGAGGGATTTATTTATCAAAGCTCCAAGGCATACAGATTTCATGATATTACGAGATGATTTTATTCGTAGAGATTTCCAAGTACATGAGCTTTATATTATTATGAGGTGATTGAGCTTACTTTGCAATTTCTTAATTTCCTTCATTGTTGGTAATCTCACCTTATGACCCTTGATCCTTCAAGGTTGGATAAATGATAATGATTGATCCATAATATAGTTGTTGCTTTTGATTGGGCTCTCACGCATGCTTTATATATATATATATATATATATGTATATATATATATTTTTTTTTTCTCACACCGCGCCGCGCTATAGTCGGCGGGGCATGGCATGTAGATGTGCACACATATATATATATATTTTTTTTTCTCACACCGCGCCGCGCTATAGTCACGGGCATGGCACGTAGATGTGCACACCGTATAAAGCATGTCATGATATTGTCTCGGACGCGGGAGGCCCGAAAGCGGGCTAATGATGATAACACCGAGCCTTAATGGCCGGGTATGATACTATATATATATATATGACACCGAGCCTTAATGGCCGGGCATGGTACTATATATATGTATAAAAATATATATTTTTTTAAAAAGGCTAAGCATACATGACACTGCCTTATGAGGCATCCAGATGTACAGGTTATCTCTCATATTCCATGTTACCTTTCATATTTGTATTATGTCGTTATTCATGCCTTACATACTCGCACATTATTCGTACCGACGTCCCTTCTTGTGGACGCTGCGCTCATACCCGCAGGTAGGCAGAGAGACGGATCAGACCCGTAGGTGTTCTATCAGCGAATTCTCAGGAGTACTCCACTTATTTCGGAGCTGCAGTCTATTTGGTATTCTCCTTATGATCATTTGTATTCTATGTAGAGGCTCGTAGACGTGTGTGTACAATTAGATGTTTTATAGCTCCACCGGTTCATATTGTTGTATAATATATTGGTGGCCTTGTCGACCTTATTTTGAGCTCTTGATACTTTACTGTTAGCCTTGTCGGCTTTATGATATATGTTATGTTGTGGTGACTATTTGTCGGTCCGCATATGAATATATGCCGAATGATCGGATATTCCTATGTTGGGCCTTTTCTGCGTGCGTTGTGTTCTTTGAGTTATGATTTATAATGTTCAAAGTAACGGATAAATCAGGTGGTTCCCGGCTTACGGGTCAGAACTCGTCATACTCTTGGTGGGGGTGTGACAAATTGGTATCAGAGCAGTTCGTCCTAGGGAATCTCTACGAGTCGTGTCCAGTAGAGTCTTGTTTATGGGTTTGAAGCGCGCCACACTTATAAACAAGAGGCTGCAGGGCATTTAGGAACCATTGACCCTTCTTTCTTATCTTAGATCGTGCCATAGAGCTAAATCATAGGATATGATGCTCCTAATTCTAACCCCAAATGTTTTGATCATAGATAAGCAGTTGATTATGCTGCTACGAGGTAATTGCCGAGAATTGAAGTTGTTCATTCGAAAGGTATGTTTCCTATTTTATTAATATGGATAGATGTTGATATAAGAACCTGAGCAAGATATTATGGGTATTTGTGATTGCTCTGTGGGGTATTGGATGTATTTTCTGAGCTGTGTGCAAGAATGAGGTAGTAAGAATTATAGAGAAAATAATTTTTATAAATTGAATTGTTTGCATGTCTATAGAGAAAGAGTAAAGGGAAAATGTGATCATCAGCCGTTTGGTAAGTCATGATTGAAGGAACAACTATGCGATGCTTTCAAAGAGAAGTTTTAGAGTGATTTTAATTTAATTTAAAGGAGAAACCCTGGAGGAAAAAATGATTAGTAGTTAAGAAACTGGGATGAGTTGCATTCGAGATTTCGGAGGATTAGGACCTGTTGGAAACATAAAGAAAGTTGACATTAGGAACTCAAATACAGTATTACGGTTTATAGATTAGATTGATAACAAAGAGATATTGATATGGGAAAGGAAGTTAACGAGTATGAATATATATATATATATATATATATATATATATATATATATATATATATATATATATGGTTTGTACTCATACGAGTGGAATGTTCTGCAAACTTCTAGGTAGATATTATTAAGTGGCAAACGGGAAAGAGCACTTTAAGAGCAAAGGAAATCAAGAAGGACCTTGAGGACAAAAATTACGAGAAAATGCGGTTATAAATTAATTAAAGGAAGTTATGTGATCGGTGACGATAAGAGGAAGCTTAATAAATTAGTAAGGTTGGCCAAAGGTAGACAGTGATGGCATACGACAGTGGACTTGGAATAGAGATGCGATTATAAAGGAAACAAGATGAATATATGAGGAATAGACATACATACGAGCAAGCTATGATATCGTAAAGGGAAATAAGAAATGAACGAAGGAAGAAAGAAAAGGGCGTATTTTACTAAAATTTCATGATGAGAACGAGAATCGGCGGGACATTAGAAGGATTATGATGCATGATTATGATACAAACAATTAGTTAAGAGAAACTATGGGACACTATGAGCTAAATTAAGGAAAGGACGAATCGTGAGAATGAATGAGAGAGAGTATTGACTTTTACTAGTATGGTATAAACCTAACTCGGAATCGGGAACCAAGAGTAAGAGGAATCTCAAGGGTACTGGTGAAAGGATAGTTATGAAGAAAAAATTACGACCAAGGAGCATGGTATAGTCGGGCATTCTATAAGGAGCCTAATGAATTCCGATGTCACCATTGATTCATTAACCTACGGGACTAATAGGCATGAAGGAAGGAAGTGGTTTGAGTTGGCTCCAATGTGTGTGGACGTTTGACTTGATACAAGAATCCAGTTAGCAAAAAAAAAAAAAAAAAAGTCAAACCATGCGATGAAAGTAACTCCGGCATTATATGGACTAGAGGAGTTGAAGGATCGCTAGGGTCGGCCAAATGACTACCAAAGATGGTCAATACTCGAATGTTACTGGTATATGAGAACATTCTTAGACGAATTAGAAAATTCCCAAGTACAGAAGAAGGAAATGTACTAGCTTGAAGGAGTCGAAATTCAAGATGAACTAATATAGCAAGGATGTGCTAAAGAAAAGTGGAAATGGACTAAATGCAAGTATATTATGAGACAGACATGGGAAAGGAGGCATGATAAGATAATGAAGGTTTAGCAAATCAAGGAAATAAGTTTTGTCAATGCAATACGTTGTGTTCCGGGCTATGATTCGAATCGCTCGTACCAGAGAAATTTTTTATTACAATTAAATATGCAGCAAACGTACCCCAAAAGGTAACGGAAGAAGTGAGAAGGCATACAAGTGACCAAGGATAAGTATCAGGGACAGTTGGGATTAGTAAAGAGAAATCGTAGCACTGGAAGAGGTGAGAGTTTTAAAAGAGGAATATTTTGGGAATTTCAATGATCGTCAAAAGAAAGAAAGACAGTATGCCTATGGATAGCATGACAACAGTACTGCCTGAGACTAGAAATACCTCCTACGTCGTGAAATCATAAGTCACCGTTTATATCAAATCGTGAGAGTATATGTCATAGGATCATATAAATAATCGTCCTGATGAAATGGCTAGTAAATTGGTGTGGGGACGACAATAAATATTTGAAGAAGAATGGAAGCTAGTTAAGTCTCAATTAGCCGCTGGTATAGGAGAGCCAAGGACTTAAAGAGGGAAGCACACTCATATTGAAAGGAAGCTGTGATTAAGTAAGATTTTATTTTAGTCTCCTTTATGAGTTATTTTGTAATGATGTTAAGATTAGAGGAGAGAAAATTGGAGGAAAGATTCAAACATAGATTTGAAGATATTTTGAATAGTAGATTTGCTTGGGATATGAGCATTAGTAAGTTGTAACTTGTAAGTATAATCTTGTGATGAGGGATAACGACGGTGATAAGAAAATGCTGCATACAAGTGTATAAGGGATGATGCTGAGGTTGTTGTATGGGTCGAATTGAGTCCCATTTGAATAAAAATCCCTTGGCTATAGTATTTTTGACGCATTGGATAAGTAATTTGAAGTAAAGTAATTAATGAGAATAATAGCCATTAGCAAGGAAATGCTATTGCAAGCCATCTGGGTGTTATCATAGGTGGAACTATGATGACATTGTAAGGAATTAAGGAGTTCGACAAAAGCATTAAAAAGGAGATGGAATGATATGTATATAAAATCGATTAGTACTAAGAGGGACAATCTAAAGTAGCACTAGAGAAGCAAGCAAGGAAAATGCCACAGCCAAATAAGAAAGTTGTCCACTAGTAAAGAAATAGGGTCACGAAACAAAGAGGGACTAAGTCAACGGAAGGTGAAGTCATCGAAGTAGATGAAGATAAGATCGCAGGAAAAGGATTCAAGGATATAAATAAAGGAAATGGACATTTAAGGAATTAAGAGATCCGCTTGATTGATAAACCGAAATGACAGATAATTGCGTCAAACTATGGGAAAGACTTATTAAGGGAGAATCGGGCAAAGGTTAAAAGTAGAAGGAGAACCCCAAAAGAAATGATCCAAGGATATCATGTTTGATTAGAACAAGCGAGTGACAATGAGACCTCGTGGAACAAGCAACATGATGGCTCTTATTGGAAAAAGGGATGAATGAAGGTTACAGACAAAGGAAAGAATGAAAAGATTCGAATTCGCTGCATGGCTAGGAATCTTGGTTATTCTTCGACAAATTTCTGAATTCACCCCTAAGTTATTAGCCTAACTAAGGATCAGAAACTTTAAGTATAAATTCAAGGAAAAGGATCATTAAAGAAGAGGTTTGAGATGTTTTTGATATAAGTACAAGAATTACCGTTAGTTAGCCAAGTGCCAGAAGTCCAATTGAAGGAAAGAGAAATTAAGTGAGATAATTCGGTGTTAAACTAGTTGAAAGATAAAGTACCGCAAAGATTAATTTGACTGTTATAGAAAGCAAAGGATGATAAAATATGACCAGTATTGAGGTTATCTTTAAGGGAGGAAGAATAAGAATAAGTAAACTCCAAGAAGACAAAGGCCTGGGACATCTGTAAAACGTAAGAATAGGTGGAGATCAAAGAGAACAAGAATTTTTTAATAAAAAGAAAATGGGATCAAAATTGGATAAAAGTATGTGGTAAGTACTGCATGAAAGAGCATATAAGAATGTAAACAACGAAGGCTGAAGAGACAATGAGAACGATAAAGCATAAAGAGTTAGTAGACGGATGATAATAAGAAAAGAGACGAGCTTGAGTACGGGTGTAAATTTTGGCCACAAAAGAAGAAGGATAAACTGCGTAATTCGGATAAGTTCAGTTTTAAATGAGCAAGTAAGACTGCAAGTAAGTAAATTAAATACCGACAAATACAAGTAAGAACATTGACATCTACCTTAGAGCGAACTCTACCTCAACATTCGAGGATGAATGTTTTTGAAGAGGGGATGAATGTTACACCCCGCACTTTCAGTGTTACCCTAGTACCTCGGAGAAGCACTGGTTAAATTTGAATGTAAGTATGTCGAGATATGGCTAGGTAAAACAACTTTGGAGTGTGAGGAACGAAGCATTATTAAGTATATTGTTTAAGTAAAGGATGAATTATGATCTTGTAAGTCGTAACCGGGAAGGACAACCTTGGAGCCAAAGTACATGACCATTATCAAGTATGATTAGTGATAAATATCATGTATGAAGAGTTTTGGAAGATTTCGGGATTCGAAGAAAATAAGTTTGACGAAAATTTAGAAAAAGTTGGCAGGATTTTGGGCAGATTTTTAGTCAATTTTGGAGAGGCATATCTCCTAGTATATTAGGAGTTTTAAGGTGTTTCAAAAAGCTTAAAATGAAGTTCGTCGAGTCTAGTTTCCAACGCAATAAACCTCTCATCTATACGATGTCGGAGTAGAGAATTATGAATGTTACAAGTTAGGCGGGCAGAGCAGGGAGCGCTGCTACAGTGCTACTACGGTGCCACCGACTTTGACACCCTATATAAGGGTTAAAACCCCATTTTTTTATCCATAATAATTCCCCCAAATGTTCTAGAGATATCAGTCACCATATGAGAGCATGCACACAACACAAAAGTGAGGATTTTGAGTAATTTCAAGTGACGGAGTATTAATCGAGGTCCGGGTAACGTGTAGTCACGATTATAGTTTTGTCTTGCGTTGGAATTGGCTTGGATTCAAAGTAAACATTGAAGATATTGCTGCTCTAGCAAGAATAAGGTATGAATCTCTCCTTATTAATACTAATTTCAGTTTATTTACGGAGATAAAGTTATTAAATAGTCGTATAACAAGTTGGATAGTTGAGAAACTTCGAAAACATCATGTGGGATGTTTTATGGAGCCTATTGGTGTTGATAATGTTGTTCTGATGTTGGTATTGTTGTTGTTGTTGTTGTTGTTGGTCATTGGATTGTGATTTCGGGCTAGGCATATAAATAGGGGAGATGCTGCCCGAATTTCGACAGATTCTAAATGGATTTAAATTGAAGGCTTAAGATAAGCATGTGACAATGAGCCTAACAATAATATGAATGGTTTACATGTAGATTTACGAGCTTGGAAGGATAAATATTGAATAGTTATGGAGACCAAAAGGTATGTTAAGGCTATTCCTCTTTCTTTTAAAGGCATGATTTGTTTCCTACCAACCCATGCATGAATTCCATAAAAAAATCCTCATCTCCAAGAATGTTAGAGATTCATGACTCTTAAAGTTTTTATGGTGCTAAAGATGAATAATTTTAATTTTTTATGATAACCATGACGATGATTATGAGGGATTTATTTATCAAAGCTCCAAGGCATACGGATTTCATGATATTATGAGATGATTTTATTCGTAGAGATTTCCAAGTACATGAGCTTTATATTATTATGAGGTGATTGAGCTTACTTTGCAATTTCTTAATTTCCTTCATTGTTGGTAATCTCACCTTATGACCCTTGTTCCTTCAAGGTGGGATAAATGATGCTGATTGATCCATAATATAATCGGAGGCTACCGACCTTACGTCACTCCGATATAGTTGCTTTTGATTGCTCACGCATGCTTTACATATATATATATATATATATATATATATATATATATATATATATATATATATATATGTATGTAAGTATTTTCTCACACCGCGCCGCGCTATAGTCTGTCGGGCATGACACGTAGATTTGCACACCACTGCAGTGGCCATGTCAGGGTATTGCCCCGGACGCGGGCTAATGATGATAACACCGAGCCTTAATAGCCGGGCATGATACTATATATATATGACACCGAGCCTTAATGGCCGGGCATGGTACTATATATATGTATTAAAAAAAAAATTAAAAAAGGCTAAGCATGCATGACACCGCCTTATGAGGCATTCAGATGTACAGGTTATCTCTCATATTCCATGTTACCTTTCATATCTGTATTATGTTGTTATTCATGCCTTACATACTCAGTACATTATTCATACTGACGTCCCTTCTTGTGGACGCTGCGCTCATACCTGTAGGTAGGCAGGAAGACGGATCAGAACCGTAGGTGTTCTATCAGCGAATTCTCGGGAGCACTCCACTTATTTCGAGTCTGCCTATTTGGTATTCTCCTTATGATCATTTGTGTTCTATGTAGAGGCTCGTAGACGTGTGTGTACAATTAGATGTTTTATAGCTCCACCGGTTCATATTGTTGTATAATATATTGGTGGCCTTGTCGACCTTATTTTGAGCTCTTGATACTTTACTGTTAGCCTTGCCGGTTTTATGATATACGTTATGTTGTGGCGACCTTATCGGTCCGCATATGAATATATGTGCTGAATGATCGGATATTTCTATGTTGGATGTTGGGCCTTTTCTGCGTGCAGGTGTTCTTTGAGTTATAGTTTATAATGTTCAAAGTAACGAATAAATCAGGTGGTTCCCGGCCTATGGGTCGGAGCCCGTCATACTCCTGGTAGGGGGTGACAAAACCCTAGCTTCAATACCCAAGAATCTCTTGTGGTCTACTAACCCTAGCAAGACCTCTAACACATGGGTACCTTAATTCTTGCCTCTTGATCATTGTTTTCTCTTGGGTTGGAGTGGAATATATTTCGAGAAGGGTTTGGAGCTCTCAAGACTTGTGGGAAATGAAAAATGAAATAAAAGAACAAGATCCATCTATTTATACAAAAATATAAAAATCAGCCCGATCGACTTATACGGACCACTTATACGGTCCATATAATATTATACGGTCCGTATAAGTGGACCGTATAACACCACCATGGAAATTCCCTTTCTATAAAGGTCGAGTTATACGGACCCCCTTATACGGACCGTATAAAGTTATACGGACCGTATAAGTGGTCGTATAACTCCCAGTTGTACAGAACTTCCTCTCGTTGATTCGTTTGACTTCCAATCCTCGTGGAACCTTCTTGGCACTTACATAACACTTCATTAACCATACAATAGGCCCTATAGCAGCCCCTCAAGATATTCTAAATAAGTATTAGCTCAATTATAGCGAAAACCCTTTTCAAACTCGACTTATATTTCACTCTCTTCAACAAACTAAGGCTCATATACTCATACAACTTCAAAATCCTACGGTACGCACCTTAAGCTATCTAATACCTTCCTTAATCTCGTAAGGGTTTCATAATCACCTTAAGCTCATGTTAGCCTACTCACAAGGCAACAAAATCAGAAATTTATGAGGTGTAACAATATATGCTAATCTATTGAATGAAATAAAAAAAGATACTCCAATTGGATTAGCTTTCTTTTACTTTTTGTTAACAAAGAACATGTTCATACATATTGAGCATCTTAAGGTCATGATGAGTATTCATGATAACCTGAGCATCTTCCAATGTGGCGTTTTCCTCCTTCTGAACCTAAAACAAAAGGCGATGAAGGTTTTCTGCATTCATTATGTCGTTATCGGAGTATTGATTCTTCTCCTTTGTTGATTGTAGAGTGTTGATTTTCTCTCTATAATTGAAACAGTTCTTCTCCTCTGTTGATTGTAGAGTGTCGATTTGATCTCTATAATTGAAGCTGTAAAAGGTTCTAGAGAATATTGAAAGACACGGCTTTTGGGATTTTGTGTTGCGAAGTTCTAACTGAAACATATTTTTGCCAATTATATTAATTAAAAATTGTGTTTATTGTGCAAAAATTTGAGAAAATAGATACCTTTACTGATCATTGAGGCATGCCATATCAGCGGGCTCATGTCCTGCCTTTTTATTATATATATATATATATATATATTATGGATAGGATTCATTAAATGATCAAACTGGCCTTAAAACAAATTTTATTAGCCATCAACACACACGTCGATCCCTAATCCTCATTCACGCTTCTACAATAGTAAAAAATTGAGAGAAAATAATATTCAGGTAGGCGTCACGTAGGAAATAAAGTGTTACAATTTGAGAAAACTTGATGAAAGAGCAAGAAGACCCAAAAATCCAAGAAAACAAAGAAGAACAACATCAAAATTCAAGAGCGAGAAAGTCCAAGAAGCTCAAATTTGAAGATCAATTTCTTTCAAGAATGGGAATTCTTGTTTCTTGATTTATATTATAGTAGGATTTAATTTTCTATTAGTAGTAGGATCTTTATCCCAGTTCTAGTAGGTTTCTGGTTTTCTTTATTCTTTTCGTTATAGAATATGGATTTTACTTTCCTTGTTTTTAGCTATTTCCTTTCTAGAGTAGAATGGGGATTTGTAGTCATAAAAGAAGAGACCCTAGGCCTATATAAAGAGTTCTCATGACATGTAATAGGAGAATTCACGTTTTTAGCAATAGATTGTGCAAGTTCGGCAGTGGAGGTGGCAGCCACGTGACCCTGATAGTGGAAAAAATAAAAAGGTCAACCGGGAACACTGAGGACTTGTGAGGGAATTTACAAGGAAGACGGAATAGGTACCTGAAGGAACAGATTCGCCAGGTGAGCTAGTGAAGTTCCCAATCTGACAACCAGAGGTTCTGGACGTGGAGATGAGCCCGAAGTTTCAACCGGTGGAATGAACTCCTTTGCGATAGTTCGCAAACTGGGGCAGCAGGGCTCCCTGGGCATAATTCGGTAGTAGAAACCTTGGGTTCCCCGGATGCTTTGCTAGAGCTATCAGGCAGTAGATCTTGGGGATTACTAACTCGTGGCTGCTCATCATCATCATCGATAAAAATGACTCCGGGGTGATCACCCTGCTGAGCTTTGCTCCATGCTTCCATAAGCCGACGTCGAGTTTGCACTTTGGAACCAATTCCTGCCAGGAAAGAGGAAGCGTCTTTTGGTTTACGCTTCCAGCTGGAGGAAGCAGCATTAACAATGTCTGATAAGGCAATATTTCGAGTGTAGACTCTCGGGGAGGTGGAGTTTCTCGCCGGAAGGCCTGTAAGGGAGGTGTTAGTTTAAAAAAAAAAGAGTAAGGAAGAAACAAGAAGTCATGCTAAGTTAATAGAGTGGAGTTTGGCTCACCATGGTTTTCCTCTCCACCAGTCGGAGGTCATACTCCTCCAAGATCGAGTCATATTAGGAGTAGCATGAAACAGTGCAACAACCTATTCAAAAATTTCGACTAGAAGTTCCGGCTCAACTGAAATCGCTGGGAAAAAATAAAATGCTGGAAAAAGGGTAAGTGAAATGAGGCATGGAATAATGATAAAAAAACGAGAGGGGAAAGGGAAATTCCATTAAAAGGCTTACGAGTAGAGTTCTGTGCCTCTGGAAACGGCTTAGGCAAAGAGTTCCATGCCTCTGGAAATGGCTCAGGCAAGGAATGATGAAGGTGGCTGGTCCATATCATTACGAACCTATGAAGCCATCCCCGATCAAAGTCATCCTCCGGGTTAACCAAGCATCATTTTTCGCGAGGATATAAGTGTACTAACCCTCCTAAAAAAACCCGAGGAGCATACAAATGCATTAAGTGATCAAGGGAGAATGCAACTCCAACTTGTCGGCCAGAAGTTGAATACAGTAGACAAAGCGCCAAATTTGAGGAGCAACTTCACAGATACAAACCCGATATCAGCGGCAGAAGTCTTTAATGATTTGGGGAATTGGGAGATTGAAACATATCACAAAAGGATAGGTGTAAACCATGGAGAAACCTTCGAAGTGATGGTTCATCCTGGCTTCAAAATTGACAATACCAATTTCAACTTTAGGTGCAAAGTTGCAATCCTCACTAACCGTGGTGATAGGGTCAACAGTTATGAATGAATCAAATTCTTCAACAGCTTGATGGTGGTCAACAGCGCTGAAATCTTCATGGTACTTGAACCCAGCAAGGAGAATATTAGCAGCAAGGGAATTAAGATCGATTTCTTCACTTGTTGGTGAAATTGGAGCTTTCTCAGAACGACGCCCGGGAGATGGAGTGCTATTATGAGAAGAAAGATTGGGGATGAAGCATCAGACATGATTAGAATATTTGCAAGAAAGGAAAAGATGAAGATATAAGATTTCAAGAGAGGTTTTTCTCGTTTAAGGAAAGAAAATATTTAGTTGAATTTAGGTTTGATCTCTTGCCTTATATATATTTAATTAAGGGAGAGGAAACGTTTGAATTCGGATTTGACGGTTGCCTTTTTGAATGAACCATCGAGACGATTCATTTCTCGCCATTAAGTAGGGATAGGTCCGGTGGCGTTTCAAATCCACTCCCCGATGTTGTTTCTCTCCACCTGAGAGTGGGGGGACTATCTCTATACATGACAAAATATAGCTCGACACATGTCATGACGAGAAGGGAACACGTGGAAGTTGAAGGTGAAACGCTGCTTTGTCGTTTTACTTAGTCGGAATGAGAGAACCCGGATAAACCCGGAGCAAACCTACCAAGGCAATTGTCTCGGGTCACTAATGAAAGATCAACATTGCGTGACCAGTCCAGTTTCGAAGCAAACGTTATGATTTAGAATTAAAGCAGCATTTATTGTCTATTATTACTTATTATTAGAATTTAATAACGGCTTAAGTGCTGATGTATTTATACTATAAAAGGAGCCTAAAGGCCTCTCAAAGAGGATCATCGAATAACAATTACTCACACATATTCATACTATTCAATCTTTTGCAATTAAGCCTACTTTGTCATTCTTTTGTACCGGACTAACATTTATTCTACTAGGCCAAAACATATAATTGTTCCACCGGAGGAAAACCCATCAAAGGATTCTCTCCAATGATCAACAAAGCTCAAGCTTAATTATTTCATTATTGCTTTATAATTTCTTATTGATTTATTTACTCATTTGATTTCTCTAGTCGTTATGTTAGTTAAAACAAAATGGAGAAGGCACTTGTTCGAATGATTCAACGAAAAAAGTAAATAAACCAAATAAACTTAAATAAGCTTTACCATGTGTACGACCTTAAAAATAATGCTTAAAACTCAACTGGTGGGGTCCCAAGGAAGGTTAATTGATGGAGTTTCTGCCAAATTTAGAATCAAATTTTTTTAAGAGAAATTTGTCGCTGCTACCAGTCATTGTCGCCTAAAATAAGAACGTGAATTAATTGACCTATTTTCCTGAGTTGGGGATCTTAATGGTGTCCACAGTTATTGGATATTGCTCCTCGCAGTAGATAACAGTTTCCGGAAAGTATCTGCCGATCGAACTCCGGTGAAATTTACTACTGGTTTCAGTGCGTTGTACCTACATGCAGTATACGCTTTTCTCATGGTTTCATTGTGTTTAGCTGCGTTCCACAGTTCCACATGACCTATTTACAGATTGAACTGAGGCTTGACCTATTTTAGTTTTGACAAACAAAATCTCGCTTTTCTTTTCTTTTATTATATGTAAAACTTAAGATAGAAGTTGCTTTCTTTTTCTCTTATCTAATGATTGACCCCTTGTCATGTGATGCTGTTGATGAAGTTTCTTTGGAACTACAGGAAGATGACATTGATGATGATGTTAAGATGTATTAGTTTTAACAGAAGCTTCACAAAGAAGTCGTTCTCCACAGGTTTCTCAGACTCCAAACCATAGGACCTCGCCTGTTGAGATTGCTGACAAAATGGTATTGCTCAAACTTTTGTTTCATATTGTGACTTATTTTGATAGACTATACGTCCTCAGCAAATCAACTTCTTGATTTTTTTTCCCAAATATGCCAAGCTTCTTAGCATTGAATTGGACGAAGACGAGGGAAGCATGGAAGCAGACACTGGAGAGTTGTTGCGGTATAAGAAGTATTTGGCTGAAAGTGGAACCACTAGTCGAACAGTACAACAGCGAAGAAAAATGGTTAAAAGTCGGAAGTTGATAGTGTGGACAATCATTTTGATGATAACAAAGAGGCATTTTGGGAAATTGCATCCGGAATCGAGTTCTGATAGTTCCGTTAGGTCCGAAAGGTATTTTTTACTTGATTGAGACTTTGGTTCGGGTCCTGAGGTGTCCAAATGAGTTCCGGGTGTAGTGATACAGAAGGAGGTCAACGATTAAATAGGGTAAACTTGGAAACCAACAAGGAATACGCGATAAGAGCCAATTAAAATCCCTTGGGACATTTTAGAGACTTTCAGGCATTCTTTAATAAAACTCAAACAAGAGCAAAAGTGTCTCACAGAAGCATAGAACACAATGTCATTAGATACCTAAAGAGCAACTGATAATCCAATGCTTATCAAAACTTTAGGGCCAACAAAGTGACACTAATAAAAGATGCAGCAACAGAAAATTGTACTACTATATAATAATACCAAATCTAGTCGAAGAGCGAGAATCCCAAATCTTCGTCACTCTCTTCTTTCTCTTCCTTCTTCTCCTCAGCTGGAGCTGCTTCTGCAGCTGCTGCACCACCAGAAGGAGCTGCTGCTGCTGCTCCACCACTGGCGAAACCACCGCCAACGCTGCCGCCAACGATCACCTGTATAATATGCAAGCAATGAGGATATAAGATCATGTTCGTAGCATACAACTTATCACAATAAGTGCTAAGTTTTCTTTGGAACCGTAATATGTTATATATTATAGCAACATCCCGCTATAGCAGCCATCCGGACAAACGACGCCCATGTTATTCATTCCATAACCAAATATCTAAACAAACGACACCCATGCTATTCATTCCAAAACCCCATAAGAATCCTCTATTATATAGATACACCACAGTGAGAGGGGCCCAAGTTATTCACTCCAAAATAAAGACAATAAATAATCAACAAACAACATCAAGTAGGAAACTGGAAAAAGCAAACAAAGAGATTCCTAACCCAATGTGGAAAAAGAAAAGTTTTGGAAATTGATGCACGGTGGTGGCGTGGGGGTGGGGTCTCAGACATCCAAGGAAGGATAAAAGCAGCATTATCTCTCAAGCCTGTCGAGGGCAAAGATCTTAGGCGGCCATTGCGAATGTTTTGAGAAACAAGCCTTCAATTGTATAGCAATATAAAGCACTGATTCAATGAACCAAAATCCAAGCAACATGACTAATTATGCCAGGAATCACATCAATCGAAAAACTTTTTGTGACCAATGAAATATAATACCTCACAGCTCACCAATTTGCAAGAAATTTCACAAGTGCAACAACATTTATAGCAACAACATACTATCTCCAGTAGAAGAAAATAACCAACTATCCATAGAGCTTTCTTATATTTTCAAACAAGTTGTATACTATTACAATGAAACTGCACATGAACCAGAGAGATGGAATCTATACACTACAAAAATTTCGGGTTAAATCGGATAGATAAAACAAATATATTCCAGCTCACGATTCCGTACACAATTCAATGTCACCATTCTACTAATAATAGTAATATTTTTAGCACATACCACAACTTTCAAAGATTCAAAATCACACAATTATTAAAAAACCTTTTGAACCATTGCTTATAGTTCATTCGCTGCACACACATCTCAAATTAACAGCTTTTAACAATAGGAAACACAACACATTATTTTTAATGAATTACCTTTTTACCCTAATACAGTAAAAAATTATACAGTTATTATTAAAACAGAAGAAAGACAAGTAAAATACCCAGATCCACAAAAAAAAATCATAAAAAAAAAAAAGCAAAACAAACCCACATATCACAATTTTCAAGAATCTAAAATCATACAATTAGAAAGAAAAATTTTAAGCTTTTCCTGTTAGATTTAAGCTTTTCCATCTTTTCAACCATTGCTACACAAGAGATTGATAAAAGCAAAAGGCAAAAAAGAAGTAGTTACCTGGAAAACAGCAGAGGAAGGAGTGACAAAAGAGAAAGAAGACTGAACACCACCAGAAGAGTCAGTAGCAAGTGCAGCCTGAACAAGTTTGCGTTGTAGATCATATGTGCATGAAGCTGATGCTTCTAAATCACCCTTCAGCTGCTTAGCACTCCACTCATCTCCTGACCCTTTGCAAACAAATGTGAATACTCCCATCTTTGCTGCTCTAGACTTGTTTCTCTCTAGATTTGTCTCGAAGATGATACAGAGGCGGTACGAATTGTGTGTAAATGGGGGGCTTTTGTAGGAGGAGAAACCCTAGATTTGTTTAAAAGACTAATATGACCACGCTAGGTGAGCATTTTTATTATTTTGTCCTCGCTTTCTTCTTTGGAAAAATAATATATTTGGAGAAAATATTTAACCGAAATGATCCATATTTTTAATATTACCCCAAAGTGCCCTTTTATATCTATGTTAATGTTAATTGTTGCTACCTTCAAATTCTAAAGATTTTCATATAGAAATACAAAGTTGATGGCGTCCTCGCTGGTGGTCAAGATGCGGTTCCTACTTTTTTCCCTTCCTTTTGACTACGTGCAGTACAATTTGATCTACTTATTACTCCCGTCGTCCTAATTTATATGAGGGTTGACCGATTTGAGGAGTCAAACAGCTTTTTCTTTGATTAAAATTTCAAGCATAGATTCTTTATCATAATAAAATTTACATATTTGAAAATACAGAAAACCTGAATAATTAATAGTTCACAATATATGAAAAGAGTTGGAGAAAATTATAGTCAAGGAAAGAACTTTTGATTCCCCAAATAGATTAACTCTCATTTAAATTGAGACGGAGAAGTACTTGATTTTTTGTCGTTGACCAGCTATTTCAATAATGCAAAAAGTATACATGGACGCTCTACAACCACGTCAAGCAGCAAACACTCTTGGGATGTTGGAATACAAAATTGAGAAAGTATTTTTATTCCTTTTGGAGAAATTAAGATACGTTAAAGGATCTAATTATTTAAGTTTCTATTTTTAATAGGTTAAAAGAGACGGCAGAGAGTTCTTAAATATTTGGAAATCAACAAGAAACAATTGCAGTTGAAGGTATATATTTTAGGTACGCATATCATAGTATTTAAAGCAAGCTATATTCGTGCAAAGCACGAACACAAAGACTAGTATTATTATATACTTTTATACAAGATTGATATATTATCCACAGTAAGCGTATAATGTTGTATATCGTGTGTATAAACATTGTTGCAAAAAAAAGCTGGCTATGCGGATGTAAATTAAAAATATGGCTATGTTGGATCGTATATTATTGAAATTATCCACTGTTCTTTTCTACTTTTTGTGGTGTTTCGGAAAGATAAAAAATATTTTTAAGCCCATTTACTTTTAGGCTAAAAAATACAAAAATAACCTAAAAGCCAAAACTTGAGTATTGCCAACTTATTACTTTTAACTTTTAGCATATAAGCTATTTTTAAACGTCAATCCAATCGCCCTGTATGTATGTTAGTTGGCATAATATTTCGAGACTCTTGGACACCCTCGTATTTATCCCGATTTAAAATACCTATTTTGATTGAATTGAGGGGTTTGAATGAAACTCCATGAAGTAAAGGAATCGGGATGTCAAATCGAACAGTACGAGGGTCTCCTAGGTCATTCCGCTTTTTTTTATTCAGGGTACACTTGAATTAGTTTTAGTTTTAGTTACTCTTTGGACTGACAAGTTTCATCATTTTTTTGCGCGGATTGCCCTTCTTTGGGGTGGTCTTTAATTTTTGGCCTCAAATTAGTGGTCTTTAATATTTGCCCTTCGCTTAACACCCAGAGGTCCTGGGTCAAACCCAAGCTCAGTAAAAAAAAAAATCGCAAGGCATAAGTTCGGATTCGCAGGGCAGAAGTTGGACCCAAACTTATGCCTTAAGGCAAACTTTGATCCAAAATAAGGCAAACTTTTATCCAAAATTAGGCCTTAAGACAAATCTCTGCCTTAAGGCCTAACTTTTGCCCAAAGTCATTTTATTGCGCGGATTTCCCTTCTTTTGGGGTGGTCTTTAAATTTTGTCCCACATATTTGTGGTCTTTAAATTTTGCCCCTCATGTTTGTGGTCTTTAAGTTTTGCCTTTCGCTTGAAAAGGTGGGCGAATACTTGAGGCTTTGGGTTTGAACCCCCGCTCTGGCATAAAATAAAATTAAAAAAAAAAATTCGCAAGGCGTGGCTGGGGGTGTGTATGCTGGATCCGGCATACACTCCTTGTAGAAAAACTAAAGTTATGCCGGATCTGGCATAACTAAAAGTCCGCTCATAAACATTTAACTTTTCCTTAAGATATAGTTTAGTTATGCCTTAAGGGACAGACTTTTACTTAAGGCATAACCAAAAGTATATTTCATAAGGCATAACTTTTCCTTAAGGCATAGACTTTACCTTATAAGGCAAACTTTTAGTTATGCCCTAAGGAAAAGTTCCGCCTTATGGGGCATACTTTTAGTTATGTCTTATGGGACACACTTTTTGTTAAGACATAACTAAAAGTATGCCCCCATAAGGTCGAACTTTTCCTTAAGGCATAACTAAAGGTTTGCTTTGAAAAGTAAAAAAGATAAAATATATGCTCAAGAAAACTTCCTTCTACAGCAGTTTTAGTTATGCATAACTAAAAGTCTGCCGGAGGGGGCAGAGCAAAATTCAAACTCTGTCTTGCGAATATTTTTTAAATTTGTGATTGAGCGGGAGTTTGAACCCGGAACCCATGGGTTTTAGGCGAAGGGCAAAATTTAAAGACCACCACAAAAGAAGGGCAATTTTGCGAATTGCCCGCCCAAAGTTAGGCCTTAAGGAAGAGGTTTGCAAAATTCCAACAATTTTTTTTTTTTTGGCCTTAAGGTAGAGTTTGAAACCCAACTTATGTCTTATGCCATGCCAATTCCAACTTATGACTTGCGATTTTTTTTTTTAATTGTTGACTGAGCGGGGGTTCGAACCGGAACCAAGGGACTTTTAGCGAAGGTAAAAATTAAAGACCACTGATTTGAGGGGCAAAAATTAAAGACCACCCCCAGCGAAGGGAAATCCTGCAAATTGCCCCAAGTTTCATAGCTTTCACCCCATACAATCTCAGCCTAAAGGTGTATACAACTTGTTTTTTTAAACAAGTGTATTGCTACACAACATATCTTAATATTAGAATATGTATTTTTATCTTTTTAAAATAATATTTTTGGATCATTTTCTCAGGCCAAATTTGTAAAACATGTTTGGAACTCATTATTTAGGCTCAATTTTATATTTGAATAAACATCTTTTGGAGTTTCACCTTAGGTTACTCGTCCAATTTTAAATATTGACCCAATTATTTAACAGAAAAAAGTAAAATATCTCTCTCGTTATGCTTTCGGTCCAAATATACCTCTGTCGTTATACTTTCGGTCCAAATATATCCCATTTCATTATACTTTGGCACAAATTTACTCTTAATTTTGACATGCAGCAAGCTCAAAATCAAATGATCCGCCTCAATTTCAAATCCTAGTTTTCTTTAGAAGCTCACCCATTTAACCCTTCTTTGACCCATTCCCTCCATTTTGAGTTTTTTCTTTTCACCTTTTCTTAATTCTTTCTCTTTTAAGATGTTAGCCAAACATCACTTGTTAACATCATTAACCTGTCCAAACATTCTTCGCAACCTTTTTTGGTCACTATTTTCCAAGACTTTGCCAATCCATAAACTCTGTTCAGTTAAGCTAAAAGTAAATTAAGTACTGATGGGTGTAATTTAATGATGAATGTGTACTGTACAAATCTTTGAGTAAATGAGCACAATTGTGGATTCGGTGAAAATATACATTATGAAAAGAGAAGAATTAAGAATAAAATGAAAAGAAGATTCTGTTGGGTTTTAAGTGTAGATGAATGGAAAATGGAGGGAAAATGAAAATTTTGAGTTGTTCCTTTATTGCTTTTTAGATGAAGCATTTCTACCACATTGGTAGTGGAAAGAAAAGTTCATGTGCTTATATAGAGAAGCACATCTTCTAGATCATAAAGAGTTGAGAAGAGGACCTCCCCTTGCGCCGTCGTCGACGCTCGGCTCGGATTCGGACTCAGATTCGATCTCGGTGATGTGTGGGGGCCACCCCAAATCAAAACTCAATTAAATTTGGAATTAAGAAGATTGGGATCCAAAATGTATTTTTTCGAACTTCTTAATCTTTTAAAAAATACAAAAAAATCCAAAACACCCACCCATTATACTAAAACACCCAAACCTTTCCCTCCCTACAACTCCCTCGCACTTCTTCCATATTTCAAAATCAAAACTCCCAAGCAAACTGTTCATCTTCTTCTTCACTTCGACGTCTCTCATCTTTTATCTTTTCTTCTCATCGAGTGTCTCTCTGTCTTTTGTTTCAACTGTTGGTGCTGCTGCTGCTACTTCTTCTTCAGCATCAAGGTAAAGTTTTTGTTTCACTTGTTTCAAAAGTTATTTGGTAGAAATTGATGATTTTGGTTATAGAAAAAGAAAAAGAAGAAGAACAACATGGGTTTGTCTTCAATATTGTTTATTTTGTTGTTCCATGTTTGAGAAACCCTTATTTGGGGTATTTGTTTGACTTGTTGGGGTTTGTGCGTTTGTAAATAGTGTATGTTGTTGTCAAATTATGGTTTTTTGTGCTGTTTTTGTTCTTGTTCTCCTTAGGATTTCGAAAAAATAGCTTACAATCTTGTTGACTTTTTCCCATAGATGAGTAAGTTGCTGCAACAACTTCAACGCTTGTTTGACAGTTGCAAACATTTCCCGAGGTTGCTTGCTTTAAAAACCTCCATTTCGTGTATTTTGTAGTGAAATAGTGTTGTTGGTGTTGGTGTTGGTGTTGGTGTTATCCTGTTATGGTATGGTTTAGGAAAAGAAAGGATAAACAATTATTGCACATACATTTAGTGTATTTTGTTTAACTTGTATGGTTGTGTCTTTGTAGTGAAGTAGACGGCTTTGCTGTTGTCTTGGAAGTAGATGCTTGTTGTTTTAGTTTGGTTCAGGGTTTAGGAAAAGCTTGGATAAAATCCAGGTTGTTGTTGTCGTTGTTGTTGTTGTTGTTGTTGTTGTGTGTTTGTAGTAGATGGTTTTGTTGTTGTCTTGGAAATAGATGCTTGTTATTTTGGTTTGGTTTAGGGTTTAGGAAAAGCTTGGATAAAATCCAGGTTGTTGTTGTTGTTGTTGTTGTTGTTGTTGTTGTTGTTGTGTTTATAATAGATGGTTTTGCTGTTGTCTTGGAAATAGATGCTTGTTGTTTTGGTTTGGTTCAGGGTTTAGGAAAAGTTTGGATAAAATCTAGGTTGTTGTTATTGTGTGTTTGTAGTGAAATAAATGATTTTTTCTGTTGTTGTCCTGGTATGGTTCAGGGTTTAGGAATAGATATCCAACAGATGGTTTTTTTGTTCTTGTCTTGATATTTATCTGCTTCTGTTTATAGAACCTATGTCCAATAGATTTTTAGTTGTTGCAACAATTTCTACACTTGTGGCAATAAGTAGACAATATGCTGCAACAACTACAAATCTGTTGAACATAGCTTCAGTTATTTGGTTCTACTTGTAGAAGATGTCCAACAGATTGTGTACTTGTTGCAACAAGTTATACACTTGTTGCAACAAATAGAAAATCTGTTGCGACAACTACAAATCTGTTGGACACAACTTCAGTTATTTAGTTCTACTTGTAGAAGATGTCCAACAGATTGTGTATTTGTTGCAACAAGTTATACACTTGTTGCAACAAATAGAAAATCTATTGTACAACTATAAATCTGTTGGACACAACTTCAGTTATTTGGTTCTGTTTGCTTAAGATATCCAACAGATTTGTAGTTGTTGCAACAAGTTATACACTTATTGCAACAAGTAGATAATCTGTTGCAACAACTATAAATTTGTTGGACATAGCTTCAGGTATTTGGTTCTGTTTGTAGATGATATCCAACAGATTTGTAGTTGTTGCAACAAGTTTTACACTTGTTGCAACAAGTATACAATCTGTTGCAACAACTACAAATCTGTTGAACATAGCTTCAGTTATTTGGTTCTGTTTGTAGAAGATATCCAACAACTTAATCACTGATTCAACAACTGAAGAATCTGTTACAACAACCTATTCACTTGTTGCAACAAATTCTTCAGTTGTTGGGGAATTATGTTACTTGTTGTATTTTGTTTGATCAAATGTTGCACTTCTTATTGCCTGTTTACTTTGAATGATGCACTAATCGATTGAAGCTTTTTTCTCTGTGTGTAGATAAAATGTCTCCATTAAAAGAAAAGTTGATAAATCAGCGAGGGTCATAGAGATAATAAAAAAGCTAGAGTGCAATCATCATTAGAGAATCTTGCCGATTTAGCAAAATCTATTGTTGAATCGGCAAATGTAGAAAGAAAGAGAAACGACCAAACTCACAATCAATCCTCAGAAAGAGAGGAAGTACAGAGCCAAGAAGCAGTAGATACAAATGAATAAAGTGAAGAAGAACTAGAAGCTGAAGAAATTACTGATAGAGTAGATGAAGGAGATGGAGTAGATGAAAATGATGAAGAAACTGAAAAGGATAATGCTTCAGAAAATACAGTTCACTTGGCAACCATCATAGCTGAATTAAGAACAAAGAAGAGAAATAGTGTGAATGCCAATTTAATTGCAGAATCTTCTAGTAGATTGGACATAGATCATAACAGACCTTCCATTGACAAGGTCGTCAAGGTTTTCAGTATTGACAAGTACGCCGTGAGGATGCCGTTGAATGAAAATAATGATTTGACCGTTGGTCTTGCGGTCAAATCAGACATGGGCAAGAACTTTGATAAGTTTAGGGTAATTCTTAAAAAGCAGGGGTTGGAGGATTTTTTTAGGAAAAGCTGTTTTGGCGTGTATTTGGATCTGCCTGAAGAGATCGGTGCGCGGTTTCAAATGACAATGGTATATGGGCTTATGAAGCGTAGGATTATTTCGGATGCAAAGGATGAGCTTTGGATTAATTACTGTGGCATGCCGGTTTGCTTTGGCTTGAAAGAGTTTGCCATAGTTACTGGCCTTAGATGTCATCCTTGTGAGCTTCCTATTGTTGTATTGAATAAGCCAGCCCGGACTAGCAAGAAAGACAAAGAAGCCAAGAAAGTAGGAAAGGGTGGAAAAGATAAGAGTGAGACTGATTTGGTGGAGTTAGTTGAAAAAAGCTACAAAGGAGATAAGCTGCTTGTAGATTTGCAGTCCAAAACCATGTTAAAAAAGCATAAGCAGTCCCTGTGCTTAGTTTGGTTTGTGCACTGTGTTCTTATGGCAAAAGATACAAGTCTCAACATACCACTTGGTTTGCTTAAACTTGCGGAGGACTATGAGGCATTCAATAACCATGGATGGGGTCGGGAAAGCTTCAAGTTGACTGTTGACTATTTATCGAGAGAGGTTAAGCCAACAGTGAAGATAGTTAATCTATATGGCTTCCCTTGGGCTTTCATGGTAAAGCATTTGCAATGTCAATTTCTTGTATTTTTTGTGTTTCTATCATCATTCTGATTTTCTTTGGTATCTTGTTTTCTAGTCTTGGGCATTTGAAGCCATTCCTTACCTCTAGCAACAAGTGAAGGACTATCCTTCGAAAGTGTTTTTTCCAAGAATGCTTAGATGGCTGACTGCCAAGAGCAACACAAGATTGAGTGTTGATATTTTTAACCCCCCTTTGGAAGAGGTAAGCCTTAACACATGTATATAGTATAAACTTAGTCATCTGTTGGATAATGTCCAACAAGTTACTAATCTGTTGGACAATGTCCAACAAGTATGACACCTGTTGCAACAACCTAGTCACCTGTTGCATTTCATGATTTAGGACTATTTTAATATATCTATTTTTTTGTTGTAGATTGTGCACCCATGGCTTGTCCCGACACTACGAGAGTTGGAGATGCCATTTCTTGCTACCTTTGTGCCCTTACAATCTGTTCTTGATAAAATGATTGAAGGATTGAAATTAGAATTTCTTTGGATTGACAGCCATCAAAAGGGAATCAGCTGTGGTCAATGTTGGTGGTGGTGGTCGACCCGGTTTGTTGATGATGTTGCGGTAGAAATTGCCAGAAAAATAAATAGATGATGATGTTGATGTTGTTAGACAAACTCTAATTGGTGGTGATGTTGGTGGACAAACTCCAATTGGTGGTGATGTTGGTGGACAAACTCCAATTGGTGGAGATGTTAGTTGTGGTGGATTTGGTGGTAGATTTTCCTTTGTTGGTGCCGGCACATCGAAATATGCTTGTGAATGCACCTTTTGCAAGCGGCGAATGGATGATTTGATAAAAAATGTTGAGGAGTTGGTGCAGGCATAAAAAGACGCAAATTCTGCTTTACAGAGTTTGTTATCCAAGAGGGGTGTCAATCCATCCAAGAAGCTGACCTCACCCGATACTCCTATTCGCATTCGCAAGAAGGGAAAAGCAATTTCTAAGGCACTTGCCGATATTAGGTCAAGAAAATCTGCTACACCCCACAAGGCAGTTGCTGATGTTGATCTTAAAAAGGTAAATGTGTACAAGCATACAGATGCGCAAAAACTGAAAAAGCTTGAAAAATTCATCAATGCCAAGAAGAGCAAGGGTATGATGTATTCATTACATGAATTTAAGGCCGAAGACTTCAAGACAATGACAAGCATGGAAGATTGGTGGTTGGGCAGTGTAAGTTTCAAAACAACACTTATTTTTGTTGATTTGTTGAAACAAGTCTTATTTTGGTTGTATTAGTTGCAACAAGTGGAATACTTGTTGCAACAAGTAACCTACTTATTGCAACAACTCACTTAGTTGTTGGAGATTGCTTACAGCAGTTGGGTGAAACAGAGCCAAACTGAAGCAATCTCCAACAACTAAGTGAGTTGTTGCAACAAGTAGGTTACTTGTTGCAACTCACTTATTCAGGTAACTGACCTTTCTTATACTTTTAATGCAGTATGTAGATGAAATTATGCTCCTAATGCGTGTGAGGCAAAGCACTTTCACTGAGCATTATGCTTCCATAGATATAATCTTGGATCTCAACTTCTACAATATCATGCTCAAGCGGTACACAGAGTTGTTGGATGAAAGCACAGAGCCGGAAGCTATTCCATTCAAGCAAATGCTTGATGATTTTATACGGGATGATGATGTTATCTCTTATTGTAGAGGTACTATACCAGCCAAAGGTGGTCGCGAGTGGGTTAGTGCCAAAAGGGTGCTTACTATCATGAAAATAAATGTCAGATAGTTTGTCACCCTCGAATTCATAATTGAGGAGGGGGTGATAGATGTTTATGACTGCAACCTCCCACAAATCCAAGATGACGAGTTCTTCATGCACATCCAGGCAGTCATTGAATTATGGCCGAAGCTCTTTGAAGCAGAGTGGTATGTTTGAACACTTGCCTAAAAAGCTGCTCAACGAAGCTTGGGAATTTGTGCGGAAGGAGAATCTCCCCCACAATGAAACTGCAATGGCATGCGGATCGTATTCACTTGCTTTTATTGAGCACTTGCTTACCGGCACTAACATGATGAAGCTCGAGACTCTATTGTGCGACAACTCAGTGGTGAGGATGTAGTGGCGGTGGGCAGTGGGCAGTGGGTGTGATAGATAAAGTTTTGGAGCCCCGAGCTGGCTGTTTAACAAATTATTACTTGAACATTTTTTTTTTGTCCTTTATATTATTTATGAATGTTGTTGCAACAAATGCAACAGATCATACAGTTGTTGAAAAAGTTACAAAAAATTATTAATCTGTTTAAACAAGTTACTAATCCATTTCAACAAGTAACTAATCTGTTTAAACAAGTTACTAATCTGTTTAAACAAGTTGCCTAAATGATTGCAACAGATCATATAGTTGTTGAAGATGTTGTAACAAATTACTAATTTGTTTCAACAAGTTACTAATCTGTTCCAAAACGTAACTAATATGTTTAAACAAGTTATTAACACACACACAACAACACACACAAATGACAACACACACACACACACACACACACACACACACACAACACACACACACAAATTACACAACACACACACAATAAGTTATTAATCCATTCCAACAACACACACTTTGTTTAAACAAGTTACTAATATGTTGCAACAGATCATACAGTTGTTGAAGAAGTTGCAACAAATTACTAATATGTTTAAACAAGTTACTAATCTGCTTAAACAAGTTGAATAGTTGTTGCAACAGATCACTTCTCTGTTTATACTGAATAGCATTGAATTCCTTTGTTTATCACTAAATTTGATGTGAATTTAGTACTTTACATCAAATCACTCTAATGATCACTCAATTTAGGAAGAATACACTTAGAATTGCCAATCTAATCCATGAAATTACTATCTAATCCATTAATGATTTAAGTAGATATATTTATTGATCACTAAATATGGTTGATTTCCATTGTTTATCACTAAATATGGGTGAATCAAGTAGTTCACATCAATTCACTCCAATAATCACTCCATTTAGTGCGTATTGGACTTAGTTGATCATCTATCCTGACCCAAAACACCATCAAATTGCTTAAGTATATATATTAATCACTAAATATGGTTGATTTCCATTATTTATCACTAAATATGGGTGAATCAAGTAGTTCACATCAATTCACTCCAATGATCACTCCATTTAGTGCATATTGGACTTAGTTGATCATCTATCCTGACTCAAAATACCATCAAATTGCTTAAGTATATATATTGATCACTATATATGGTTGACTTCCATTGTTTATCATTAAATATGGGTGAATCAAGTAGTTCACATCAATTCACTCTAATGATCACTCTATTTAGTGTTGGTCTTAGTTGATCATCTATCCTGACCCAAAACACCATCAAATTGTTTAAGTATTTATATTGATCACTATATATGGTTGATTTCCATTGTTTATCACTAAATATAATTGATTTCCATTGTTTATCACTAAATATGGCTGATTCCCTTTATTGATCACTAAATATGGGTGAACCAAGTAGTATCTGTTGCAATAGCTGTAGTATCTGTTGCAGCAAGTGTAGTATTTATTGCAACAATCGTAGTATCTGTTGCAGCAAGTGTAGTATCTGTTGGAACAACTGTAGTATCCGTTGTAACAACTGTCATATCTGTTGCAACAATCGATAACTGTAGTATCCGTAGTATCCTTTTTTGCAAAACCCCGAGTAAGTTGTTGAACAAGTCCTTACTCTTGTTAGATAAAACACAACAAGTTACCCATTTTCTGTAACAAGTCACTCCACTTGTTTGATTTCCATTGTTTACCACTAAATATGGTTGATTTCCATTGTTTATCACTAAATATGGTTGATTCCCTTTACTCAATAATTAAAACTTGAGTCACTTCACTTGTTGGAAAAAACCCAACATGTAACTTAGTTGCTGCAACAAATTTGATACTTCTTAAAAACTCCAATTTTTTGTAATATGTTCAACAACTTACTAGTTGCTACAACAAGGCCTGTCAGTTGTTGGATAAAATGCAACATGTTACTAGTTGCTGCAACAAGTCCTGTTACTTGTTGGATAAAACCCAACAAGTTACAGAGCTATTGCAACAAATTTATTACTTGTTGGAAACTGTACAACAATTTATTAACAAGGATACACACATTAGTGATTTGAACACGAACAACATATCATATAAACCAAGTTCACAAACACCAAGAACATAAATTACCATGCTAAGAAAGAATAACATTAAAATGTCATAAAGTTCCAACAAATAACTATTATTACAAGACAATGCAATTTACAACTATGGAGCATTTCGGCTTGGACATGTTGTTTTTTTGTGGCCAGCTATTTTGCATAAGGAGCATTTGTTTTTCCGCATAGCCCTCTTTGTCCACCTTCTTCCAGATTTGCTAGAACTTAATAGCTTCACATCCTGAGCCACCACTTGCACTTCGGATGTTCACATCTAAAGCAAAACACAGTTCGAGAATTGAATGACATTCCTTTATAAAAATCTGTTTCATCATCTTGAACATGGCTGGATGGCGATTGTGCGACATGGCAAAGACACGGTGTATTACTCGCAAGTTCGGGTATAGGAATCGGCTCACCCCCACTTCCATGGGGCTTCGCACTTCCATTATCTGGAATATCCATATCCACCCCATCCAATTTATCATTTAACACATCTTGTTGGTCTTGAGCTAAATTATGGTTCTCGACGGACTTCCAACCACGTATACCCGTAAAATGGGCCCAGTTACATCTTTCAAATAAGTACGCAAACGACCCTGATCGGTTATCTTAAAAGGCAAGACCCTCTGATTTTCAAAAGAGCTATGCATGTAAGTGATGACAAGGTCTTTTGGGTCATAAGTTAATTCACAATATTTGATGATTAAGTTCACAAAATCATCAAACTCAACATCTCTTTGGACAGTTATCGCTATCGTCTCTAACATGTGACTACCCTTCTATCGCCAAATATATCGATTGTTCACCTCGATCCATTCACTATGGCAATCAACACATATTATTATTGAGCCTCCCATTAATGGTGCCTGAAGATATTTTATTTTAAGAAAATCAGTCATGACCAGCCCAAGTTAAAGGCCACTTAAATTTATGATTAGGTTAATTATAAAGTTGTTGTTTTTTTTTTTTTTTTTTTGGTAATTTTGGACCCACTTAATAATTAACTAAATCAGAAATTTAAGTGGGCTTTGAGCTTGGATGTTTAAAGTTGTCACATCTAGTCATTACAACACTTGAATGTCAAGTGTTGAAATCGCTCTAGGTGACAACTTTGACCACCCCAAGCCCAAAGCCCACCTAAATCTATGATTAAGTTAATTATTGAGTGGTTTTTTTCCTGTAATTTTGGACCCAAATTAATTAACTTAATCACAACTTTGAGCGGCCTTTGAGCTTGGATGTTCAAAGTTGTCACATCTAGTAATTACAACACTTGAATGTCAAGTGTTAAAATTACTCTAGGTGACAACTTTGACCACCCCAAGCCCAAAGCCCACTTAAATTTATGATTAAGTTAATTATTGAATGGTTTTTTTTCTGTAATTTTGGACCCAAATTAGTTAACTTAATCACAATTTTCGTGGCCTTTGAGCTTGGATGTTCAAAGTTGTCACATCTAGTAATTACAACACTTGAATGTCAAGTGTTGAAATTACTCTAGGTGGCAACTTTGACCACCCCAAGCCCAAAGCCCACTTAAATTTATGATTAAGTTAATTATTGAGTGTTTTTTTTTTTTGGTAATTGTGGACCCAAATTAGTAACTTAATCACAACTTTAAATGACTTGTTGGAACAAATAAACGACTTGTTGCAACAAGTAGGTTACTAGTTACATCGACTTGTTTCGCTTATTTGTTAGAGACAAACTTCGCTTTTGTCACTGTCTCATATCAAAATGGAACAACTATATGACTTGTTGGAACAACTAACGTGCTTGTTGCAACAAGTATGTAACTTATTCCAACTACTTGGTAACTTGTTGTTGGTTTTTTTTTTGTAATTTTTCAAAATAAAATGCAACAACTAAGTGACTTGTTGGAACAAATAACTGACTTGTTGCAACAAGTAGGTTACTAGTTGCAACAGCTCGCTTATTTGTTGGAGACAACTTCAGTTTTTGTCCCTGTCTCATATCAAAATGGAACAACTATCTGACTTGTTGGAACAACTAACGTAGTTGTTGCAACAAGTATGTAACTTATTCCAACTACTTGGTAACTTGTTGGAGACAGCTTCAGTTTGTCTATTTCATAACAAAATACAACAACTAAGTGACTTGTTGAAACAAATAATTGACTTGTTGCAACAAGTAGGTTACTAGTTGCAATAGCTCACTTATTTGTTGGAGACAGCTTCAGTTTTTGTCTCTGTTTCATAACAAAATGGAACAACTATATGAATTGTTGGAACAACTAACGTACTTGTTGCAACAAGTATGTAACTTGTTCCAACTACTTGATTACTTGTTGGAGACAACTTCAGTTTTTGTCTGTTTCATAACAAAATGCAACAACTAAGTGACTTGTTGAAATAAATAATTCCGACTTGTTAACTTGTTGGAAACTCACTTATTTGTTGGAGACAAAAATTTTAAGTCTTTTGTTTCATCCAACAAGCTTGTAAAATATGTCCAATGTAATTTGTACTTGTTGCAACAAGTATCATACTTGTTGCAACAAGTAACTAGCTTGTTGGAAAGAGTAAGAACTCTCACAATGATTTTACAGTTGTTGCATAAAGTACAATAACTGTTGTAAATTATTTATTCACATTTTTAGTAATTGTTGCAATAGATTAGTAAATATGCTGCAACAACTTCATAATTTATCATCATACCTCTTAAACTACAATGACTAATGCAAAAGTTGTAAAGCTATTTATACAACAACTTTAGAACTTGTTGCAACAACTTTAACTGTCTGAAAAAGTTGAGAAGCCGTAACTAATGCTGGGAAAATCTAAGAACTAGGGCAACTATACCCAGATGAACAATTGAAACAAACCAGTATTGTTCTACTGACCAATGGACCGGAAAACACTTATGAAGTAATCCTCACTGCTACACCAATGACATTAAGTCAAAAAATTGCAAAATCGGATGATTTTTTTTTCTTGAGCAATGGCGGATGAAGAAGAAGAAGAAGAAGAATAAAGTAGCAATAAGAAGAAGACCAAGAAGAAGAAGAAGAAGAAGAAGAAGAAGAAAAAGAAAGCAACATCAGAAGATGAGAAGACGAAGAGAGCAGCAAGAAGAAGAGAAGACGAAGAGATGGAAGAACAAAAATGGAGAAAACGGCACTGAAGAGGAGCTTTTTTTTTTTTTCTCCTTCCCATTTTGATATTTTAGGGTTTATAGTGGTTGGGTCAAAGTGTTAAAAATAAAACTTTGGGGCAAAGTGTTAAAAGTAAAGTTAAAAATAAAGTGTTCGAGGGTCAAAGTGTCAAAAATGAAACTATTGGGCAAGCTCAAAACCCTTAATCACTAATCAAATTTTATCACATCTACTCAATAATTAAAACTTGAGTCACCTCCCTTCAATTTTAAAATTAAAATACCACCAATAACTAAATGCCCTGAGAAACCCTAGATTTATTTAAAAGACCACTATGACCTCACTAGGTGAAATTTTTTATTATTTTTTCCTCGCTTTCTTCTTTGGAAAAATAACGCTCTATGTCTATTTGGAGAAAATATTTAACCGAAATGATCCACATTTTTAATATTACCCCAAAGTGCCCTTTTATATCTATGTTAATTGTTGCTACCTTCAAATTCTAAAGATTTTCATATAGAAATACAGAATTGATGACATCCTCGCTGGTGGTCAAGATGCGGTTCCCACTTTTGCCCCTTCCTTTTGACTACGTGCAGTACAATTTGATCTACTTATTACTCCCGCCATCCCAATTTATATGAGGGTTGACCGATTTGAGGAGTCAAACAACTCTTTCTTTGACTAAAATTTCAAGCATAGATTCTTTATTATAATAAAATTTACAGATTTGAAAATACAGAAAAAGATATTATAAATCTGCATAATTAATAGTTCACAATATATGAAAAGAGTTAGAGAAAATTATAGTCAAGGACAGAACTTTTGATTTCCCAAATAGATCAACTCTCATTTAAGTTGAGACGGGGAAGTACTTGATTTTTTTCTCTTTGACCAGCTATTTCAGTAATGCAAAAAGTATACATGGACGCTCTACAACCACGTCAAGCAGCAAACACTCTTGGGATGTCGGAATACAAAATTTAGAAAGTATTTTTTATTCCTTTTGGAGAAATTAAGATACGTTAAAGGAACTAATTGTTTAAGTTTCTATTTTTAATAGGTTAAAAGGGACGGAAGAGAGTTCTTAAATATTTGGAAATCAACAAGAAACAATTGCAGTTGAAGGTTTATATTTTAGGTACGCATATCATAGTATTTAAAGCAAGATATATTCGTGCAAAGCACAAACACATAGACTAGTATTATTATATACTTTTATACAAGGTTGATCTATTGTCCACAGAAAGCGTATAATGTTGTATATCGTGTGTATAAACATTGTTGCAAAAAAAAGCTGGCTATGCGGATGTAAATTAAAAATATGGCTATGTCGGATTGTATATTATTGAAATTATCCATTGTTCTTTTCTGCTTTTTGTGGTGTTTTGGAAAGATAAGAAATATTTTAAGCCCATTTATTTTAGGCTAAATATACAAAAATAACCTAAAAGCCAAAACTTGAGTATTTCCAACTTATTACTTTTAACTTTTAGCTTATAAGCTATTTTTAAACGTCAATCCAAACACCCTGTATGCATGTTAGTTGGCATAATATTTTGAGACTCTTGGACACCCTCGTATTTATCCCAATTTAAAATACCTATTTAGATTGAATTGAGGGGTCTGAATGAAACTTTGGGAAGTAAAGGAATCGGGATGTCAAATCGAATAGTACGAGGGTCTCCCAGGTCATTCCGCTTTTTTTCATTTGGGGTTCACTTGAATCAGTTTTAGTTTTAGTTGCTCTTTGGATGGACAAGTTTCATCATTTTTTTGCGCGGATTCCCCTTCTTTTGGGGTGGTCTTTAATTTTTGTCCCTCGTATTGGTGGTCGTTAATATTTGCCCTTCGCTTAACACCTAGAGGTCCTGGGGTCGAACCCAAGCTCAATCAAAAAAAAAAATCGAAAGGCATAAGTTGGGATTCGTAGGGCAGAAGTTGGACCCAAACTTATGCCTTGAAGTTTGCCTTAAATATCCAAAATAAGGCAAACTTTTATCCAAAATTAGGCCTTAAGACAAACCTCTGCCTTAAGGCCTAACTTTTGCCCAAAGTCATTTTATTGCGCGAATTTCCCTTCTTTTGATTGGTCTTCAAATTTTGTCCCTCATAGTTGTGGTCTTTAAATTTTGCCCCTCATGTTTTTGGTCTTTAAGTTTTGCCCTTCGCTTGAAAAGGTGGACGAATACCTGAGGCTTTGGGTTCGAACCCCCGCTTAGGCATAAAATAAAAAAATAATTTTGCAAGGCATGGCTAGAGGGTGTGTATGCCGGATCCGGTGTACACTCCTTAAAGAAAAAACTAAAAAGTTATCTTGGGATCCCAAGATAACTAAAGTCCGTCCCCATAAGTAGGGAACCCCCCGCCTTATGGGGCAGACTTTTAATTAAGGCATAACCAAAAGTATGCCCCATAAGGCAGAACTTTTCCTTAAGGCATAGACTTTGCCTTATAAGGCAAACTTTTAGTTATGCCTTAAGGAAAAGTTCCGCCTTATGGGGCATACTTTTAGTTATGTCTTATGGGGCACACTTTTAGTTAAGGCATAACTAAAAGTATGCCCCATAAGACGGAACTTTTCCTTAAGGCATAACTAAAAGTTTGCCTTGAAAGTAAAAAAGATAAAATATATGCCTCAAGGCAAAGTCTGCCCCCTCCGTTAGAGTTTTAGTTAAGCATAACTAAAAGTCTGTCGGAGGGGGTAGAACGAATTTCAAATTCTGTCTTGCGAATATTTTTTAAATTTTTGATTGAGCGGGGGTTCGAACCCGAAACCCATGGGTTTTAGGCGAAGGGCAAAATTTAAAGACCACCCCAAAAGAAGGGCAATTCGCGCCCAAAGTTAAGCCTTAAGGAAGAGGTTTGCAAAATTCCAGCAATTTTTTTTCTTTTTTTTTTGCCTTAAGGTAGAGTTTGAAACCCAACTTATGTCTTATGCCCTGCCAATTCCAACTTATGCCTTGCAATTTTTTTTATTTTAATTTTTGACTGAGCGGGGGTTCGAACCGGAACCAAGGGGCTTTTAGCGAAGGTAAAAATTAAAGACCACTGATTTGAGGGGAAAAAATTAAAGACCACCCCCAGCGAAGGGAAATCTTGCAAATTGCCCCAAGTTTTATAGCTTTCACCCCGTACGATCTCAGCCTAAAGGTGTATACAACTTGTTTTTTTAAACAGGTAACTGTATTGCTACACAACATATTTTAATAATAGAATATGTATTTTTATCTTTTTAAAATAATATTTTTGGATCATTTTCTCGGGCCAAATTTGTAAAACATGTTTGGAACTCATTATTTAGGCTCAATTTTATATTTGAATAAAGGGAAAAGGACACTGTGTGTCCAATGGCCCAAAGTAATGCCACATTTGGCCAATATTTGAGCCTAATACCCCCAGGAGTCCTCTCGGCCCCAAATAATGCCAAAAAATGCCCGGCCGGCCGAGCAGCCCAAGCTCTTTAAAAAAATAAAAAGGTCAGACTTTTTGTGGCGACTAAAAAGTCGCCACTAAAGGCCTGTTATAGAAAAATCAGGCTTTTTAGTGGCAATTAGAAAAGTCGCCACTAAGGTTAAATATCCCAAAACATATATAATATGTATATATTTAGTAAAAAATATATCCCAAAATATGTATAATATGCGTATATTTAGTAGTATATACAAGAATGATACAATTTATATACATATGCTGCGATTATATATACACTTTATATACAAGAATGATACACTTTATATACAAGAATGATACAGTTTATATACATATGCTGGAATTAATTATACATTTATTATATGTTAATTATACATTTATTATACACATATTATACAATAATGATATGATATTTTTTTTTACATATACAATAGTGATATATATTATATACCACAATGATACGGTTTCTATGATACATTTTGATACGTATGATACACTTTTTATACAAGATTGATACAGTTTATATACACATGCTGAAATTATATATACACTTTCTATACAAAAATAATACATATTATATACAAAAATGATACAATTTTCTATTTTATAATACACATTATATACACAAATGATACATATTATATACAAAAATGATACATACCTTAGTGATTCATATTTTACACAGTTTCTATACATTACAGATAGGTACTGATACATATTTTTGTACACAAATGATACATATTATATACAAAAATCGCCTCACAGTTTTTGGGAATATTTCTTATAAAATATACACATATTATATATGTTTTGGGATATTTAACCTTTAGTTGCGATTTTTTTAGTTGCCACTAAAAAGCTTGATTTTTCTGTAGCAGGCCTTTAGTGGCGATTGAAAAAGTCTGAATTTTTTTTTTTTTTTAAAAAAAAGCTTTTGGGCTGTTGGGCCGGCGACGACTTTTTAAATCTTTAAGTCCCCACAAAAGGGTTGCTACAGATTTTGGCTACCGGATGGGAATTGTTTAGGGGCTACTTCTTGGGTTTGGGAAAACTTGGGCTAGGGCGTGGGTTTATTTTGGGCCCAACAGCCATTTGTGTCCCTTTCCCTTGAATAAACATACTGGAGTTTCACCTTAGGTTACTGGTCCAATTTTAAATTTCGACCCAATTATTTAACAGAAAAAGTCAAATATCTCTCTCGTTATGCTTTCGGTCCAAATATAACTCTGTCGTTATACTTTCGGTCCAAATATATCCTATTTCATTATACTTTGACACAAATTTACCCTTAATTTTGACATGCAGCAAGCTCAAAATCAAATGATCCGCCTCAATTTCAAATCCTAGTTTTCTTTAGAAACTCACCCATTTAACCCGTCTTTGACCCATTCCCTCCATTTTGAGTTTTTTCTTTTCACCTTTTCTTAATTCTTTCTCTTTTAAGATGTTAGCCAAACATCACTTGTTAACATCATTAACCTGTCCAAACATTCTTCGCAACCTTTTTTGGTCACTATTTTCCAAGACTTTGCCAATCCATAAACTCTGTTCAGTTAAGCTAAAAGTAAATTAAGTACTGATGGGTGTAATTTAATGATGAACGTGTACTGTACAAATCTTTGAGTAAATGAGCACAATTGTGGATGCGGTGAAAATATACATTATGAAAAGAGAAGAATTAAGAAGAAAATGAAAAGAAGATTTTGTTGGGTTTTAAGTGTAGATGAATGGGAAATGGAGGGAAGAAAATATGGAGGGAAAACGAAAATTTTGAATTGTTCCTTTATTGCTTTTTAGATGAAGCATTTCTACCACATTGGTAGTGTAAAGAAAAGTTCATGTACTTATATAGAGAAGCACATCTTCTAGCTCATAAAGCGTTGAGAAGAGGACCTCCCCTTGCGCCGTTATCATCGCTCGGCTCGGATTCGGACTCAGATTTGGTCTCGGTCAAATGATCTGATTGATTAATAATATTTTTGGACCAACGGTGAGTAAATCGTTCTATTCTGGGAGGATATATTCCACAACCTCGAGTATATTGTTCAAGGTGGAGGGAATGGGTTGGATATGGATTAAGTGGGTGGGTTTTTAAAGAAAAAAGATATTTAAAAGGGAAAAGGGTCAAAAATACCCCTCTACTTTCATAAACTAGTTTTCGTTCCCGCGCAATGCGCGGCGGCCAATATCAAAGAAAATTAATTGCGAAAAATTATTATCTTGTTATTTGATATGATAATTTTTTGTCATATTGCATTTACATATTTAAAATCATATAAATTTGTGAGCTATTAAGTATAACTATTAATATACTAAATTTAACGTCATTAATGATGTGTACTCAAACAAAAAAACTATATTGAAAATTTAAATTGACACTTAACATCATATCATGATTGCAACTACTTTAGACATTTTGATATGAAAACAAAAAGGAAATATCACTATAATATCCCATTGACATATTTAAAAGGAGTTATGATATTAAAAAATAATTGCTAAGTAGTTAACTTCTATAATTATTTGTTTAATCTGTTAAGACATAATAACATTAATTTTATCTTTTAATTCAAATTTAAAATAATCTTTAAATACAAATTTTCAAAAATATCATACTTAATTTTAAAACTTTATTAATTTTAAAACTTTATGTTTAATTACAATTCAAAAACTAACATCAGTTTTTAGGTCAAAATTGAAAGATTGTATTTAACCAAGTAGAATTGTAGAGAACACTTTAAATTTCGCTTGCTCTTTGGATATATCGACTTTTCTATTACTAGCTCGTTCCTCGATTTAATATCTTCACTACCTTTTCTCCTTTTAATATAGGAATAATTTAAGAGAGAACACTTTAAAATTTCCTTCATAAAACTAACCTCTCTGGTGGTTGCAACAGTATATTTATCTCGATTGCTTTATGACATTGACCTCCACTTTAATGTTCAAATTTGTCACATAGTATTTGAATAATTTTACTATAACAATCCAATATAACAATGTTGGATTGTGGAACAAAGAAAGCTATATAACCAAAAGAAAAATGTCATCCAGTAGAATGATGTTACGGAAAGATGATAAATGCAAACTTCAACAAAACCTAAGCAAAAACCTTTAGGATAATTGAATTCTTTTGTTATGTGAAACTTGTTACGTTTCAAAGATTACAAATAGTGAACAAACAAATATATTCTAGGCTATCGTACTCATTAATATTTTGATTATTCTCCATTTGTGATTCTAGCTCCTTAAATATATGTCTCCATATACATATAATTGCAATTCATTTTACATAAGTAAAAGAGAATTGATATAAAAATAAATAAAAAATATGAAGGTTTTTGCATCATTAAAAGTCAGACACTTATGAGAAAGTGGAATTCAAAGAATGAAGAGAAGGCGACGAATAAATAGAGGAAAGATCAGATTCAAATGTATCGATACCCTCACATTGTCTTTATCCCCTTACAAATTTAATTCAAAAACTTTATCTTACACAATTTGTTTTCAAAATCAAACTTCAAAGATTTAATCTTTCAATTGAATTCAAAAAAATATTTGATGTATTTTTTTAAAAAAAATCTTAACGTTATAAATATTCCTTTCTAATTCCCAAAAGGTTACTTCATTGATACCAAATAAATTTTAGATATATGACTTTGGTGATACAAAATAAATTAAAGCTTATCTTTAAAATATTGTAAAAAGTGAAAAATAGGGAACTTAAAGAATAAATTCTTATATGATTTTTAAAATTAATTCTCTAATTGATACATAATATTGTATAAATTAATATTTCTATGAAATATAAATATGCTAGGGAACCCAACTACTTTAAAAGTTGATGATCCGTCTAATATTTATTTATATAATTATTTTACTAAACCACAAAGGTAATGACTTATTTAAAAGAAGCCGTTAGCTACATCTTCTTCTCTTCTTCTTCCCCAAATTTTTTCGCATGTTTCAATTCTTAGTTGATATCATTCAAAACCAAAATTCGGGTTTACAATTAAAAAAAACTTATCTAGTTAATTTTGAAGTTAGAAAGGTAAAACAAATACATATAATCATGACAATCATATAAAGTATTTCAAAGAGTGAGAAATAAAAGCAAACAAAATGCCAAATAAATTATTGTAAATTCAAAATACATTTAGTCATTTCTTGCACAAATGATTTGGTAAAATCCATTTACATATTTCGTTGTGGTTAATGTTATCCGTCCATTTTATTTTGTCCATTTTTTAAATATCTATTTTGTATTTGTGAGATAATTTGTATACATCATGGCTCACGGAATTTTGGTTCCAAATTTTCAACAAGGAAGTGTAGACAATAATGAAAATGATCCCATGTAAAAACTTGAGTCGCTGCATAAGGACTTATGCCGATGGTATCTTAGTTACATATATATCCGGACAAAAGTCTGCTTAAAAAAAGATAAATGTGTAATGTTATTGTAAAAAAAAAAAATCAAACTAATAATAATAATAATAATAATAATAATAATAATAATAATAATAATAATAATAATAATAACATTAAATCAATCATGAAATTATACTTCGACAATTTGGTAAAACTGCTTTATATATTTCGGTTCTCCATTGTACTTGTTTATTTTTCAAATATTCATTTCGCATTTGTGAAATATTTGTATATATCATATCTGTGGAAACTTCAGAATCCTTAGTTACATCTATAACAAAAGATAAATGTAATGTTAATTGTAAACAAAAAAATAAAATAACGATTAACTTATAATAAAGTTAAATCAAGCATAATAATGTACCTTGACAATTATTGAGAGAAATTTGATGTGCATAACCTATAATTTTTTTTATCCATTGTAGGAAACTTATATGACAAAAAGAAATTCTATATTAAGATACAAGCATACGAAAACTATAATCACATACTCATAAACTTTGTTCAATTAGACACGTATGTATGAAGTGACAAATATCTGTATAAATGACACATATCTATAACTCATTGTTTTGGTAGAAACACATAATTTTGATTATGATTTAGTAGAAACTTTAATAACAAAGTGGTACTGCATTAATTAAAGTCTTAATATCGAACAGAATATTAAAATTTTCATTTCTATCATTTTCAAATCTATAATAATTTTTTCAAGATCACCATAATTCTTTGTTCATAATTGGAAGTTGATGGATAGCCTATCACAAAAGTGGGTTAAACGCTATTAGCTTAAAAAACTACTATCATCTATAGGATTGCAAATTTACATCCAAATAAAAAGTTCACTATCAATAACATGACCCAAAATAAAAATACATTATAAGATAATAGTTTTTAAAGAATAAAGGTTCAGATAGCTCACTTACTGATTGCTGGCCAGATACCTGGATATGAGAGAATAGATATTGATTTATGTTTCATTGGAAAGGTATATATAAGAGGCCTAAAGGATTGGAATGCAACTCTAATTTCATTGAAACTCAAATTCAAAAATCATATCAAATTGAAAACATAGGAACCTAAGATCCTAATTATCCTTACTTTATAATATTAATATAAATTATTGTTATTCCAAATTTTTTAAAACTGAAGTTGTTAGGGCTTACAGTATTTATCTCATATTTAAATGGTGAAGTTTAAAGGATAATGATAAGTGATATCATTTCTTGAGCTACTCCCTTTTGTTCACTAAAAGGACACGTGATTTCTTTATCCTATGAGATCAAAAAGATAATTCTTAAATTGAATTCTAATCCCACTTTAATCGGCTTGGTTTTTTTCTTACTTTTTAATTCCTATACGTTTTCCCCTCGTTTTATTCTAACTATATTTTTTAAATTTCTTTCTTTCTTTTGGTACAAAGAAATTCATTTTTCACAAACACTACTACTAACTGCAATTCAATATATATATATATATAAAATCTAATCAATGCATAGGTGATTAGTTGACTCTTATTCCACACCAATTTTTAATGCATAAATGATAAAATTCACATTGGAGAAGATAATTTGAGAGAGGAGCATGAGAAGCTTCTCATATATATTTGATAGCTTAAATTTTAATTTAAAACTTCAAAACAATTTCAGGTTCATTGAATAAAAGAACGCAATGGAATCTTTTGACATAACATAGGATGCAAATTTGAATAGCTTGCAATTTGAATTTTAAACGATATTTTCAAATATACCATTTAATAGATAAATAACCATAATTAAAACATATTTTTAAAAGAGTTTAAAAGTAAGATAATAAATTTGACTGAATTTTGATAAGAATTCCGGATTAACTTTTAAAAGATTTATACAATTCAAGTTCACCACATTGTAATTAGTTTGAATAGTCCTATACTTGTGATATATTGTGTTATCGATAAAGTTTAAAGCTTTATCCTAAATGCGGATAAATATTGTTTGTTTTAAATTTAGAAGTTTAAACTTTATTTCCTATAAAATTATTTTTCAATTTTGAAGTGTTATAAAAATTTGTTAAAAACTTTGTTCTAATTCTCATTAACTTTGTCTTAAAATTGCCAAATGGCTTGTTATTAGCTTGCCACTTGACTTAATCACGTTGCTTGTACCTCTCCTATTTTATATATATAGATATAGATATAGATGGCTACTTTTACCCTCCGTTACAAATTGGGGCCAAATCTACCCCTATCGTTCTGAAGTTGGGGCCAAATATATCTCTACCGTTAGCAAAGTTTCAAAAATACCCTCATTTCTAACATATTCCCACATAAACAAGCCTAATCATTGGAACTGGGTGACATGGACGACGCCACATGACATTTAACATCTTCTATGTGGTGCCTATGTAGCAATTTTTTTTAAAAACAATCTGAAAAATTATTTTTTTTTAAAACAAATCTGGAAAAAATGACTTTTATTAAAAATCTACAACTTTTTTGATTTTATAAAACCCGTTTTCTAAAAATATATTCTAGAAAATTGGATTTTTAATTAAAAAAAAATCTGGAAAATGGGAATCTAGGTGTATGAGTGGTACGCTAGGTTAGAGTTAGTCTAGGTGTATTAGATTGCTTAGCTAGGTGTAGTCAAGTGTGAAGGTTACGATTAGGCTATTGTAAGGGTGAGAGGTCATGGGAGTTAATTTCTAGCTTACAATCGGTTGTAATCTGAAGTTACTCGGTGAGTGGAGTTGAAATTCTACTGGGGTAGGTTGTAATTTTTAATTCGTTGAGTAAGGAGTTTTCCACGTAAAATTTTTTTGTGTCATTCTCTTACTACACTGTCTGAGAAAACTGGTAGCAACCAGGTCTCTCTATATACTTTGTTTGGTGAACGCGTAGCCTCTAACAATAAACATTGATCGAAACTCAATCTCCATCCGCAAGACTGTAATAAATAGATGACATAAGTTCGAATGATTTTACTATCACGACAACATAAAAATATATCTGAAAATTGAATCCGCGAGCACTCACAAAGCCGAGACTGAACTTTGAGAGAAGTTTTACACAGAGCGAAAAGATATAGAAGATGCTGAGGTACAGAAAATAAAATTGAACAAATCAAGAACAAATTAATTAATTAGTAGCAAATGTCTGAGAAGGAAAACTGAAAGGAGAAATGCTCACAGGGGATCGTAAAATAAATGGATGAAAGTAATGAACACGTGTTGTTCAAAGACTGACATACCCTCATAAAAAATTCAAATTCCCAGAAGCAAAAATGTTGATGTCAGATCTCTACTGACGCTTTTTAATGTCAATTTCAGACAGAAGAGGCTAAGCAAAAAAGGGAAAGAAATGTAGATCAAACAGAGGGGAAAACAGCAAAAGAACAAATTCATGAAGCTACATTAAATCGGCAAAGTGGATAAAGCAAACCTGAAAAGTAAAGAGACTAAGAACTTTCTACAGAGTCCGGAACCAAAAAGACCCAAAAAAAAAAAAAAAAAAAAGGTGACAAAACTATCTTTAACGGCGACGTTAACTCCTGTAACGCAGTAATTTACTGCGCTAAAGGGTCCCCCTTTTTTTTTTGGTTAACTCTTCTTTCTTTACACTTTTTATCGTACTTTACCCATAGATTAATCATGCTTCGGGACCCCGAAACTTCAATATTTTATATAGAACCCTACTTATTTTTGTGCGATTAATAAGGTAGGCTCAATACATCAAGGATAAGCAAAACTTCGGATTGCCGTTTTAGTGATTGAAAAGTGCGCGAACTCCATTTTTGTTTGAAGACTTGATGTTATTAGCTTTAAGTTCTTTATGTTTTAGGGTTTAGATTTAAGTGTGCTATTTTTTAGTCAAAATTGCAGCATTCATACCAATCTCAAAATAATTAAATTACATCATTCATACCAATCTCAAAATAATTAAATTGCATCATTCATAACAATATGAAAATACTTACACTTGTTCATTAATAACAAACCCAAACTTTTAAAAATACAATCATCAAAGAAAGAAAAAACTTAAAAAACACTCATCAATTCATGTCCTTGAGTTGATCTTCCGCCACCACCACGAAAGTTTCCTCCACCACGAGAGGTCCTTCCACCACGAGATGTAGTTTAACCACCATGCCGTAAGGGACACTTGCGCTTATCATGACCAACATAATTGCAAAATGAGCATTTTCGAGTGTATCTCCCTGGTGGAACATCCATTTCATTAGAAATACGGGAGTATGCTTTCTTTTTTAAATTTACAGATAAATGCATTATTTGCAACCATGGAAAATGGATCCGGTGGCCAATAACTCTCACTACCAAGTGGGTAGAACCTTCCAGCATACGTTTTTGCATAATTTTCAACTGTATATTCCTCAGCCATGTACGTGGAGGCGTTCTTTCCCATTGTGATAAAACACTTGAAGGCATGAGAACATGGCATGTGATATGATTGCCACTTATCACATGTGCATGTTCTTGAAATCTCACAAATTGTGTGGATGTTACTTCTTTTACCTCGGTGCACACTTGTGGTCCGGTCGTGTTGTTAAGCCTTAAATTTGTGATACTCGAACACTTTTGACGATTTTGGCATCCATCTTAGACCGTCTGCCGCAAGTGCTTTGGCCTCTTTTGATCTATTGACAAACCGCTCCACAACCTGCTTAAAAGTCATTCTCACCATTACGGTGATGGGTAGTCCCCGTGCAGATTTCAACAAGCCATTGAATGACTCAGGGTTGTTTATTGTCAGCATACCCCATCGCCTACCTTCATCCTGGTGTAATGTCCATTTGTCTTTATCAATTACGGTGGAAGGCTTCCACGTCACGTCTCCTAATAGTCTGTCTGCGGTGGAACTTTTCTCCGATGCTCGTTGCGGCCGCCCACATCCAATTGCAAAGTCTTTGGGCTTCGATATGCCTTTTGAAAGTTTGCCTTCAAATACCTTAAACAATAATGATGGTAGGCAAAGGACGGCTGCCACCCCTGCAAATTAAACATATTGTGCAATATGTCAGCATTTCTGTCTGATATAATACATATTCCCATGCGATCCTTAATAACGTGTTGCCTCAAGTAGTCCAAAAACATACCTCACGTACTAATGCTCTCATTAGCTGCAATTGCAAAAGCTAGAGGGAATATAGCTCCATTTGCATCCATTCCAACTGCGATTAGCAGCTTTATGTCATATACCCCATACACATGTGTTACATTTATTGATATTACGGGCCGAAAATGAGCAAAACCATAATGCATGGTTTGAATGCCCAAAACATAAACTCAAAAATATTCCGGCACACACGTGCTTCGATTTGAGCTTCCATATAACAACGATGCAGGATTGAAGTGTTGCCCAACCCCATGTATCTGGCAACTTCTTGAAAGATTTTGGACACCAATAGAATATCTCGTGTGATATACGCCCAAGATACGCCTTGAAACTTGTAACGACCCGCTCCGTCGTTGCCGAAATTTCAAAGGAAACGACAACTATGGCCATATCATCAATAGTGTCTCCACCTAGTGAGTCACGGAAAACTTTCAAGCCAAACCAAGAGCATAACACAATGCGCAAGAATAGACAAGTGAAGTCGCCACTAACTTAATCGGAATATCCAAAACAAACCATATTGACACGTAGCGATGCCAAAACTACTTACAAGCCCATATGTCTACAGTACCGTCGTAAGAGTGCATATTGAAATATGACGGTACAGGGGCGCCGTATCGGATATGCATGATTATACATCAAAGATCGTACCAAAATAATCTATTTTTCCAAAAAACCTCAAATCCCGAGCAGAAGTCCTAAGTTCGGAGGGAAAGCAAAAAAAGAGAGTTTTAGTCCTAATAAATCCTTCTAACACCCTCTAATCCTCCTTCCATAAGAAATTAAGAAAATCCTAAACATATTCATTACAGAGAATGATCATCAAGTGGGTATCTCAAGTAATCTAGAGTTGGGAGAATGATGAGGTAGCAACATTTCCCCTTAAATTCTTTCTAAGCTACCTCCCATGTTCTTCACAAAAAATGAGCTAATAACCTAAATCTCTACACTCCTTGTCCTTTAAAAAAAATGGATTCTTGCATGGATCTTGGAAATGGGTTCTTCCCAAATATAAGCTTATATATAAATGGGAAAATCTCTTAGCATTGATATAGAAGAAAACTAGAGGTGGGTTAAGAACCCTAAACCCCCCTATTAATCCAAATCTCTTATGAAGGATTCAAGTGGAAAGCATTAATCTTAGGTAACATAGTTGTCTCCAAACTATTTCATACGGATTACGATATGGCAATCGATTGAAAGAATCAATGGATGTTTGTGGCACCCGCTCGGCCATGAGGTAGGTTATGGCTTCCCTTTGTCAAGTACTCCGCTCGAATTTCACTATGGATTGTGATAGAAGAACTTCGAGAATCATGTATCAAGACATAATGAGCAGGAAATCGGAGATTTGGGATGGAATTCTAGGTTGGTATTGTTGTGTGACTTGTTTGTTTAGGCTTGTGGCCTGTAGATTCCTTAGGTATTAATGTGGTCCTCCTTGATCAGCGGTGATTTATGTGACTTGGGAGTAGTGGATGGAACCTATTTGTGCCTAATGATGAAAACTTCCTATAATACGTGATTAATTGAGTTATGTTATTTATGGTGAATCTAACTGTTACACGAGAGGATAAAATGTACCCACGCTTGCGATTGGGTGCTAAATTAGATGTGACGGATCAGTGTGATGAGATCCTTGTTTTGAACTAATAAGAGATTTGAGGTAATATTATGACGTGTATTAACCAATTGATTTGACAAAGCCACCCACATTACGTGTACCTTAAACAACCTCTATAACCTGTCTTCTAATCTTGATGCCATGTGCAGTTAATAGATATCAAATCGTGTTTTGTCGTCTTGATTTGGATACAATTGACATACCCATTGTTGGTATTTGTACTTGGATATGTTGTTACACTTCTTTCTTTCAGTTATTGATATATGTTGGCATATCCAACAACACATTGTGATATGATACTACCATCCATGGTACTTGTGATATTGAACTATGATTGATTTACATATGCATTACATGTATTCTCTCAATTCATGAATGGATCGAACACCGTGATGAATACAATTTTCGACGAAATTGATATTTTTATAAATTCTTTACTTGAGTGATTGTGAAAAGGCCGATTCATCCATTCCGAACAACAAGGATTACATAAACTGATATTTGATAAACTCTTTTACTTGAGTGATTCAAGAAAACGATGCCGAGTTTTAATTTCGGAATCGTTGATTATGTAACAACAACAACCTGATGACTTTTTTACTTAATCATGAGAATTTCCCTCAATGATCCATCAAAATCATTGTTGCACCGATTCCGATGATATCTAATCCTTGTTAGTGCATATCTCAACGGGTCCCAGGTATAAACAACTAGACTTAACTATCAAGCAAAGATCCTTCATTTTTAACATATAATCAATGACAACAATAACAACAACAGAATCATATTTCCATCCCATTATTACATTAAAACAACTCCATTTGCATGGCATGGCGTTGCGTTAACATACACATTATTCCTTGCATTATGACTTGATTAAGATGTTTGATCTTGGATTGATTCGGATATACATCATCTGACATATTCGGGTTAGTTGCCTTATAAGGTAATGATGGGTGTTCAAATTGGATTTGTTGTTGTACTTGATGAAGTAGCTATAGATTGAATCTTACCACTTCTTTATCCTCAATTTAAATTCCAACGAGTGTCCTAATGATAAGTTGACCACTAGGTTAAAACGAATGATTAAATGATATGGAAATGGCGAGTTTGTTATGAGTTTGATTGGTGAGTATTGCCGTGGGATTAATGATACAAATGCTATTGCTGTATATTGTGCGGTAGATAGACGTATGAATTGGTAGAGTTGTTATCATGTTTATATATATATATATATATATATATATATATATATATATATATATATATATATATGCGTGTTTTGTACCATGATATTACACTTGCCCCACTTTTTGGCATGTGATGATTCACGTCAGTTTGATTTGATATTAACATATATGCGGTGCCTATTGATAGGCCTCCTCCGACTTTAGGATGGAATTAATCATTAAGTGTAGTGGAAATTGTAAATCATTAGCAAACCGTGTATAGCCTAAAATCGGGAATTTGTAAAGTCCTTGTCTCATGTATGTTGTCAATCAAATAAACATTTGTTAATGAATATATTACGAAGTTCGTTTAGCTTACGAATAATCCGACGCTAAATGAATTGCCTTACTTAATCAATAGTGTTATTTGATGCCAGGGTTTACCCTGCGCAAGGTGGAAAAGGTAGGTGCTCCCAATTGTCCCATAACTATGGGTCGTGACACACCTTCCGCCTACTAACGGTTTTGCGATATACTTTCAGGACGACTGTAATACAATCTTTAATACGATACCTGGATAAGTTGAAATATCAGCATATAACAACGAGGAACATCGTATTAACATCAAAATTAAAATAAACTTAGGCGAAGGGGATACCTTGGGCTTTTTCCAATGTCGCCAACTAACACACGAGCAATCATATTGGTATCTAGATTGCAATGATCATCTGGGAGGTCACCCATATCACAAGTGTGCTTTGTGTAGAACTTTGAAATAGTCCACATCTTTTTAGCAGTCTCCTTACCACGGAGCATCCATTCACAACCTTGATATTTTCACTTACAGACCAATCGCCAAAGTTTTCAAGTGGAATCATCAACTTTGAACTCCCTTATCCCCTGGATGCAATAAATCTTAACAGCCCTTTGCAATGATTTTTTTGAGTTGAAAAAATCATGCCTTTTTCAATATGAACCTTTTGTTTTACAAGATTCGCTGACTCTTTCCACAAACTTCGCCGAATATGATCATCATCCCTAGTAAAGACAAAGGCATCTGGGCGATCTTGAAGATGATCAAGATAGGGGATCTCATCGGAATGCCACTGAATCGGGGTCGACTCTTACTATTGAAATTGGCTTTGCGGCTGAACCGGGGTCAACTCTTGCTGTTCAAATGGGTGTTGTGAATTAAGTTCATCCTGGTGTGCAGGACTGTTCATCATGTCTTGCAATAATTCTACTCGACGTTGAGGATTAGTTCCAACATCAACCTCATCCTCACTTTCTTCATCTTCACTTTCCTTCGCATTAGTTATTTCCTCACTATCACTCGATGATGTCACTATATAATTCGGATAATCCAAACCATCCTTAGTAGGTCTTTGCCCATAATTTGATGCAACAACCACATTCTCCCTACATAAGAAAGTAGAGTATTTTAACTACTACACATCAAATAATACTATTGATGTTAAAAAAATAGACGTACCGATAGTAATCAACTGCACCGAAACTTGAGAAAGGACCATCGTTTTGAGTAGTTGGATAGGCTGAGGATGTTCCAACCTGATTCATCCATCCCGATTGAGAGGACTGTCTGATATGATCCATATCAGGTGTATAACCCCTAAAAAATATAATCAACATCATTAGTAGTATTCCAGTAATAAATATATGCCACTACACATAATAATAATAATGTAAATAATAAGTATTATCACTGTCCATCAAATTGTTGACTTAAACTTTCCAAAGGCATTTGACTCGTCAAAATGCCTTCATAAGCACTCATGTCAGGGTAATTGTGTTCATAAGTAGGTTCCGCTTGAGTGGCTTCGGCCTGAATTCTAGACGGGGCTTCCCAACGATGTCTATTTCAGGCTTCCCGAGGAGCTGTAGCCATGAATTCAATTCAATTAATGGGTACCTTCTGTACGTACATTTCAAGGACGTTTAAAGTTATGCATTCCCCATAATCATAAGGCGCTTTCAAATAATCCGTCAAAAAAAAATTGTCTTGAATGTACCACTGTCCTTAACTAGGTACACTTTGCGGCGTAAATGATATTGGATATCTTCCAATTATATTTAAATCAAAATCACTCCTACTAACTTGTAGTCTATTATACAAGGCTTGAAGTAGTTTTGAGAATTTTAAGTTAAGTGAAAACTTAACATGGTATTTTGAGGGAGAATCATAACGCAAATTATTTTTGTCGAATATAATTTCTCCGTCCTAGAATAAAGAAACCCTAATTTTTTGAACATCTTCCATTTTTTGACTAATTTAGGAGTGCACAATGTAAAAGTTGGATGAAACTTAGAATTTTTGTAAAAAATTGGATGAAACATAGAAATTGTGTTTTTTCTTTCATACAAAATCAGTATTAATAAGGTTTGAATGCGTTTGAACATTCAACCAACGCATGCATGCAATTAGTGTGTCTTGCAGTGTTACGTCAAGTCAAATTAAGTACGGAGTGTTGCATAACACATGAATTAGCAGCGTTATGTCGTATGCCGAATGTAATGCCCGAATAACGCGTTATACATATATAGCGAGTTATGTCAGAATAACGTAGTAACTTGCACTGTGTTGTCACCCTCAGTTGTCATACAAAAAAGCGTTATAATTCGAATCCAAAATTTGCGTTTCACGCTTAGCAAGTGTTATATAACGTAATTTGATGAATAACTACCAACCACACAAAATTGAGTTACTATGTCATTTTTTAACCAATTTGGAGATATTAGTCGTGTTATATCGTTCTCTCCAGGAGACATATTCGACGCAATGGGTAGGATATGGGAATTGGGTGAAGATTTTGAATACTCGAACAATCCGAACGAGAGATACAACCAACGTTACAACAATATGATGACAGATGAGTGGAATTGGCGTGTTCGAGAAAGGCAAAGACCTTTGGAACAAAACTTGAGGTCACTAGGGCTTAAACGCCCAAAAGACGTGCTATGTCAATGCCTCGTTGCACTCCACAAGAGTTGAATTTTGCTCTTAACCGTTTTCTCGAAGAGAACAATCGGATGAAAATACGTTGCCTCAGGGTAGAATATGGTCAACATAGTTACGTTAGATTTAGATCCAAGTGGGATTCGGAATGTGAGATGTTCGATGAAGATGATTCTCCATGATATTATTAATATTTGTACTATATTAAATAAAGTTGGTGGGGTCATAGTCATGATCCCACAACCTATTGAGTTTGATTCCTATATAAAGAGTCTTTTGCTACTTATTATCTACTTAAAATTCAATATCTTTTGCTACTTAGTATGTACTTAAAATTCAACGTTAAATAGTAGAAATATAGATTGGTCGGTATTTTTTTCCACAGGATTCGAATAGCAGTGGTGATGACAACTCAACTCAAAGCAACTATTCCGGTGATTCCTCAACCGCTAACAGTGAATTCGTGCTAGACGATTTCAAGCCCCACCTTTTAATAGAGCGTAATGACGATTTTCGCGAGCTGAAATATACAGATCCACGTGAATATTATTGTAGTTTACGTCGTGAATGGGCATATCGGTACGTCGAATCACAACGTCTTATTCGTGACTTGCAAAATCTCAACGCTCAAATCACAACAAGGTACTCAATAACCATGCCTCAAGTAGGTCCGTAAAACTTGTGAGGCTGCTGTACAAAGGATTAGAAAAGAAAATAATAGAATGCTAGCAAGACGTTGTAGATTTTACATGTTAAAGTTGGCCGAAGAACAAGCATCATCAACCAGTAGGGAATTAACATCTACAGAAAAAAAAGATATGTCTTAAGAAACCCAAAATATTGTTCTGAGGACGATATTGAGGACTTCTATTCTGATGATGATTAAAAATATTGTGATTTTAGTTTTATGTTTAATTTATGACGATGTTATTATTTTGAAGAATATTAGTATGTTTAGTTTTTCATCAACCCAAGGGCATGAATTGATGAATGTATTTTTTTTTTTTAGATGATTGTATTTTTACTACTTTCGGTTTGTTATTAATGAACAAGTTTAAGTATTTTCGTATTGTTATAACTTAAATATAATGACACCAAGTCTTCAAACAAAAATGTAGTTCAAGTACTTTTCAATCACTAAAATGGCAATCCAAAGTTTTGCTTATCCTTGATGTATTGAGCCTACCTTATTAATCGCACAAAAATAAGTAGGGTTCTATATAAAATATTGAAGTTTCAGTGTCCCGAAGCATGGCTAAGTACGTTAAAAAGTGTAAAAAGAGAGGAGTTAACCAAAAAAAAAAAAAAGGGGACCAATTAGCGCAGTAAATTACTGCGTTAAAGGAGTTAACGTCGCTGTTACAGTTAACTCCTTTAACTCAGTAAATTACCGAGTTAAAGATAATTTTGTCACTTTTTATTTGGTTGGGGTATTTTTGTTTAAAAGGCCTTTTTTGGGGTCATTTTGGTTCGGGACGCCTTTCTACACAAAAATGCGGCAATTGGAACAAATGACATGTAAGTAAAGCGTATGTGCTGATTTCACTTCCTTGTAGAAATTTCTTCATTTATATTCCTTTGAATATCTATGTTTTTATCTATTTGTTGTGAAGATAAATAATTGCTATTTATTCATTAGCAATTCTAAAACAAGGTCTTGTAGTTAGCTCAAGTAGAAACAAGGTTTTAGGTTCCCAAAAGCAAAAATGTTGATCTCAGATCTCTACTGACGCTTTTAATACGCTAGTTTAATGTCAATTTCAGTACATTCTTTTTGGCATCCATCATTTCTTTTAAATCCGAAAAAACCTTGGCTGTAAGCATACTGTAAAAACAAAGAGGAAAACAGGACACACAACGCGTGGGCCAAATTTATAGACAACACTTGATGTGAGAAATGGCTTGAGAGTTCTACATCCTCATGCTAAAATCATTCGTGAATAAATTACTCATAGAACATCCAAGAGGCCATATCAGTATGATTTGCGACTTTAAGATGAACAGAGGAAGAGCTGAAGAATAATATCCAAATGCGCGCGATACTGAATTCTTACAGTTGCATACTTATAAGTGCTCTTCATCGTGATTTTCAAGCTAATAGGTGTACTGAGTATTTCAAAAAGGACCTGTAAAGACATTCCATTGCATAAAATTGAGATTGCTTAGGAGTCTATCACATAACCATCTATGCTTACACTAAAAACATAACCATCTATGCTTACACTAAAAAGATCAACTGTGACAAATCAAATAAAGACTTTCATTTGTAAACTAAAATTGACTAACCATCCATCGTACCAACAAATCCCATCAAGGACGATACTTGCAGCACATATTAGTGTTGTTGAATCATCACCAATGGCCTCGGCAAATTTGAGTGATCCGCTGTTACAAAACAAAGTTTTTGAACTTGATCACTCCTAATAAAATGAGTTAGACACATCATCAAACAATTTGGGTCAATGACTATTCGTGGTAATTGCATCGAGGATAAAAAGGGATGAAATGCTGAATACTATATGAAATTGTTTGATGATATGAATATCTGCTGAATGCTGCTTGAGATGGACCGAGAAGAGAACTCAGTTTCTTTATCGGACTTTTAATCTCCTCCTCTAGTTCAAAATATAATTTTGTCTATTGTTGCCCTAGATGAAAGCAAGAAAAATAGAGATAATGATTTTTTTTTTTGGTCAAAAGATTAAGATTTTCTCATTCAACCAAAAATGTCATCTGTACAAATCTACCAGTTCTATTTGGACTCAAAACTGGCTCTCACATCTAGCTTTTCTATACATTCATCTACAGATAAAGTAAATGTGATCTCTTATGTATTACATAACAAAACTTAGACTCAAATAGGAAAAGTATTGAGCTGCTGCAGTGTCCTTTGCCATTTGCTATGCCTTTGCCCCTCAATGTGCAGCTGAATAATAATAGATAGAGATAATAATAAAAAATACTTCTTGAAGTATCATTTTTTGCGAGTTTTCTATTTGAACTATCAAGTGTTTGCATTTCGTACCTAAACTATTGTTATTAACTTGTATTCGAAAAATACTTTAACCAGAAACTGAAAACTAAACAAAGCAGATTCTGGAATTTGAAGAACAGTATGTTAAAAAATATAAGGAATTAAATCGAGCCCACTGAATGCACAGTGTGTCTTTAAGGAAACTATTCCCCTCAATGTACCCGAGGTTGTGGAATATAACCTCCCAGGATAGAACGATTTACTCACCGTTGTAGCGGTACAGCAAACTCTGGTGACGGCGAACCACTCGACGACAGTATATCACACGAGAATTTATTTTAGTGCAAGAAAGAAGAGAGAAGATCAAAATTTTCGTAAGGAAAAATCTGAGGACTGGCCAGATTTATATAGCCATTGATTCAGTTTTAGTGAAGAGGTGCAATTGAAAAGTTGCAACCTTTCAGAAATGGAAGATTAACTAATTCGGCGAAAATTAAATATTTAAATAAATTTCGCGAAAATTAAAAATGGAAAACGGTTAGATTTGGAGACTTTATTAATGATTAAATAATATAAAATTAATAAACATATTTGGTCCAAAAATATTATCAATCAAATCATTTGACTGAATCCGAATTCGAGCCAAGCGACGACGATGGCACGAGGGGAGGTCATCTTCTCAACTCTTTATGAGCTAGAAGATGTGCTTCTCTATATAAGTACCAGAACTTTCCTTTCCGCTACCAATGTGGTAGAAATGCTTCATCAAAGAAGCAATAAAGGAACAATTCAAAACTTTCATTTTTCCTCCATATTTTCTTCCCTACATTTTCCATTCATCTACACTTAAAACCCAACAACTATCACCAACAATTTATCAAAACACACCTCGACTAGTATTTGATGGTGCGTGATGTAACTAGTATTTGATGGTGCGTGATGTACACTCTCTTTAATTGTTACCAAATGGCAATCCACACGGTTAATTAAGAAATTAATTGGATTTTTTTTTAAAAAAAATTAAGAGATAATGGTCAAAAAACGCACCTAAAGTATCACTTCTTTGCGACTTTCTTACTGAACTATTAGGTGTTTGCGTTTCTTACCTGAACTATTAACAACTATTTGTCAAAACACACCTCGAAACTAATGAGTCAGCTGCCAAGTGGATGAAATTTCGGCTATTGTATTCAAACACTTGGTCTACTCAGCTTCGAGGTGTGTTTTGATAATAGTTGTTCATACTTCAGGTAGGAAGCGCGAACACCTGATAGTTTAGATATGCTACATGCAAAAAAGTGATATTTCAGGTGTGTTTTTGACCATTATCTCATAATTTAACAGTTATATTATCCTTTAATGATGTATGTTCAAATTGAGGGAAAAAACAAATTTTGCCATGCTTGCCATGGTTGGGCTGATTGTTGCTGGGCTAGAATAGCTTTATCTGTTGAGTGGGGTTAATCAAGTCGTATTTATTCGCTTGAATAAATAGTGGGGCAGATTAACAAGGCTAAGTTTATAAAGAAATGTTTTAAATCGATTACGATAATATACAACAACATAGGATATTAGATGATTTACATGTGTATATGAAAAAAAAATAATGATTTGGTTAAATATGTTGTAAATACATTATGGCACTGAGATATTAGCTACTATACGCCAACAAGTTCGTGTGTAGGTGTTAGCTATGTAAGAGAGTAAATGTGGGTAAGTAGTGAATTCTTGTTATAATTCAACTAAACAATATAATTATACATGTTATCAAATGCATTATCTTGTGCCGTAGTTCTATCACAAAAAATTAGTAACGTAGGCTTAATTCTTTAACTTTTTTTAAATTTCTATAGTTGACTTAGTTGACCAGATGACTGCATTTGATGGATCAATCAAGTAAAATTTTCTTTAGATTCAACCAAAAAATATAATTATACAAAATAAACTATCTTAGGCTATTGTTCTACCACAAAATTATTTTCTACATATCGAAGCCACACATATATAACTCTTATTATAGTATAGGTGGTGAACCAAATCTTATTTCTTCAATTTTCTTAGAACAAAAACAAAAAAAATATTAATTAATGGAATGTGAGAAAAATATTAAACAAAAACATTAATTCCACAATTTTTAGACAAATTAACCCTATTTTGTAAATTAAGTATGTTTAAAAATCTCAGTTACAAAATTTAATATAACCCGTTATATTATCCTTTAGTGATGCATATTTAACCAAGTCAAATTTGTTGTCAGCATTCAACAACAATAATGCAATTATACAGCTAATGAAATATACTATTTTAAGCTCACAAAATTAGTTTCTCCATATATAACTCTTGTTATAGTATAGATAGTAAATCAAATCTTATTTCTTTCATTTTCTTAGGAAATTACTTGTTATAGTATAGATAGTAAATCAAATCTTATTTCTTTCATTTTCTTAGGAAACCCATAATTTAATGTAATTATTAGTTACTCTCTTCGTTTTAAAATTATTTGTCATGATTACTAAAAATAGTTGTCTAAAATTATTTATCATTTTAGAAGTTCAAAAGAAACAATTTGTAGTATTTTTCTTCATTTTAACCTTAGTAGTATTTTGTCATTAATGGAGATAACACATAAATAGAGTTAACATTTAATGAAGAGATATTATAACTTAGACATAAATAAGGATAAAGTAGGTAAAATACCCTCCTAATTAATATTTCTTAAGGGACCGTATAATACAAAAAAGAGACGAATAATTTGAAACCGAGGGAATAATGAAATATGGGAAAAAAAATATAAAAAAGCTTAATTCCACAATTTTTGACGAATTTATCGGAAACAACCTCTCTACCCCATAAAGGTTGAGTAAGCTCTGCGTACATCTTACCCTCCCTAGACCTCACTTGTAGGATTACACTGGATATGTCGTTGTTGTTGTTGTCTACATTTACAGTTCTATGTATAAAATTACTAACAAGGTGTATATGTGTATATGGTTTAACACATTCTTTTTTCAACATCAAGTAAAATTATTTTCTACATTTAATTGTCACGACCCATTTTAGCCTAGGTCATGCGGGCACTACCATTCCCACCTCGGTAGGCGAACCCTTAATTCAACGTTCACCATCAATAAAATAATAGCGGAAGAAGTAAAATGACGTAAGTCTCACAATATAATATAGATAAGTGCGGAAGTAAATGAATCCACCCTAATATCTGGTCTGGTCATACAAGAGCATCTAAATCCGAATACTAAAGTCTGAATAATAATACATAAAATATCTCATATCATGTCTTGAGTGAAAAGTAAGACATAAGCACTGGAAGAGTCTTCGAGGTCGTGCGACACACCATGCTCACCCCGGAAAACTCAAGCAGAAGGCGAGAGTCGATCGACCACGAGGCGAGCAGTGTATCGACGCTCGATACTCAGATTCATAAAAAAGAATGCAGCAAGTGCAGGTCAGTACAAACAATAGTACTGGTAGGCATCATAGGCCGACTAAGCATAGTTAACACAATTCAGAATATAACACAGATAAACAAGTAAGTCAATCACGCATGAAACACTATAATCGTAACCGAGTATTCGTCAACACCTATGTAAGTAATCTAACCCCAATATAATAAGTCTGAGTATATCTAATCCTTTAACAATCAACACAATAGAATCAACAACACAATCGTCACAATACAGTCATCATGACATCTCATTCAAGTCATAATGCAATGCAATGCAATAATGGTATGAATGTGATGCCATGCCATGCTATGCAAATGAGATGTACACGTATGGCTTCGCCACGAAATATCGACGTCTCAAAGAAAAGACAACCCAATGTGACTCGCGAAGTCCGAGTGCCACCCGTCCGGATCTTTGCCAAACAAAGACGGACGGGACCTTGGGCGCTTGCTCACATGGGGAGTCTCACCAGCACCACTCTAGGGGACCCGTAGAGCCCATGCACTACAATCGATTCCGGAATAACATCGAAATCGGCCATACAACAACGATGCCCTAAGATAACCATCGGACATCGGCCTCCTCACAATCACTCAAAAGAGTTGTCAAATATCAGTTTAATAAATCAACAATTCCGGAATTGAACCTCGGACATCGACCTCCTCACAATCACTCAAGTAAAAGAGTTTATCAAGTATCGTTTTTCGAATAAACAACGATTCCGGAATGGATCTTCAGACATCGGCCTTTTTCACAATCACTCAAGCAAAAGAGTTTATCAAAGATTAGTTTGCTTTCAATCAACAATACGGAGCAATCACCGGATATCGTCCATGCATGATAAAATGAGAGAATGCGTGCAATGCATATGTCAATCATCAACAAGTAGCTCAATATCACAAGTACCTCAATGGGGTACGCCAACAATGTATCACATCATAATACCAACAATGGGTATGCCAACATATATCAATAACTCAAGTACCAACAGTGGGTACGCCAATATATATATCAATAACTCAAGTACTAACAATGGGTATGCCACTAATGTATCAAAGTACAAATACCAACAACGGGTATGTCAATCCTATCCGAAACAGGACAACAAGCGACACTCGTTATCTACCAACTACACATGGCATCAAGCCAACACAATTACACAATCAAACGCATATAACGCGGTGGCTAGTCCCAACACACATCAGGGCCCAACCTAAGGCAATATCCATCCAACTTCATTGAAGGTTCACATGTCTTCGACATCATAATCTAAATATGTGATTCACTATACTAAGTCTCACCAAAGGTAAAACCATAACCTACTTACCTGACCGCTGTGAACCGCAACACCAACAAGTCACTCTTTATTGCCTTGCCGCTTCCTGCTAAGCTCGTAACCAAAGTAATCTAAGCATAATCGAATTCTAAATTAGAAATCATGAATAATAATACTAATATTGCTATGATATCAATTAGGTCCAAATTAACCCTAGAAATTAGGGAAACGGGCCCACAAGGGCGAAACGGGAAATTCACGTGAAAAATACCAAATTGAATCCTAGGTAATCATAACTCCACCATTAATTGTTTATTTAGCTCAAGAATTATCCCCAAATCTGATTTCTAGTAAAAATCCCCAAATTGGGTATGAACCCTAATTCTCCAAATCCAAAATTCAACGTTAAAAGTGAAAGATATATGATTACTAAGCTTAGATTCATCAAGTTTTATCATCAACATCATCAATTTATCATATAGGACCCTAAGGGAAAATCTCCCAAAATCCTTCTTCAAATTCTAAGGGATTGTAAAAGGAAAGGGGGAATTCTAAGATGATTGTGATTAAGGAAGAGTAAAGGATTGGGCAATGTTTACCTCTAAGAGTTTCTTCAAATTATCTCCAAGAACAGTTCTCTAAGCTCCAGTACCGAGATATGAAATAATGAGGGTCTAGGACTTATTTAAGACACATTTAATGAAATGTCACTGCCTATCACCGCCGCGGCGGTTGGAGTTCCGCTACGGCGGCTGGTCTACTGCCGCAGCGGTATGGTCTATTACCCATCACCGGCCCACCGATCATCATACCGCTATAGCGGTGCCGCTGGGGTGGCTCTGGTGCCGCCATTGCGGGCACCAGACATCAGATTCCCTATAAATTTCTAAGTTTCAATTGAAATTCTGGGTTATTCCCGAGGCCATCTGCTCACAACCCGACCACCTAAACCCATACCAAAATACGCTGCGAACACACTCGTAGTCTCGAAATTTCCAACGGAGGTCTCGTTGACCGAGTCAACCACTGGTGCCTACTTCCCATTTCCCATCCAAAGTCCCAAAATCCACCAAAATGCATTAGGAACCGAACCAATCATGCATACAAGTTCTAAACAATCATTCGGACCTCTCGGAGTCGACAAAACTCCGGAAAAGGTCCGTTTGCCCAAAAGTCAACCTCGGGTCAAAAGTGAGTCAATCAATGCTCGGAAGTGGCGAAAGTGCCAAAAGAGCCATAACGACCGACCAAACGGGTCGTTACATTAATACAAGTAATCAAGCTAGTCTTTCATTATTTTCTACTTTCAGAAGAAACTTATAAGATCGTCAACTTTTTTAGTTAAGAAAATCTTTTCTAAATAGTAGGAATGAACAAGAAATGAAAAATAAGCTTGGTATTCAAAATTGTCGTAAGAAAAAATTGTTAAATATGTGTCAGAAAAGAGAGTGAGAGAGAAATTTTTATTTTTTTATGCATTGGAAACATAAAGCATCATTAATTTGATAGAAAGAGAATAAAATTTAAAATTTGTATCTCGCTTTTTTATGAAGGGCATAATTGGCACAGAAAAAATAAAACGTGTCCATAATACCCCCATAACCCGCATGAATTGTCTTAAATGTCCCAATCTGCCCAAAAATCATTTTCCCACTTCTTTTTTGAGTTTAGAAAGACCAAAAGAAATAAGAAAAGGTCCTAATTTTAGTTTCTAGACGATTCCTCATTAAAAGACCATAAGTGTCAAGAGTTTCATTTTTGATTTAAATTGGCATTCAAACTCTACCAGTTTCAATGTATTTGTTGACTTTTCCTTTGCCAATTTCATTTTCCCAACTTCTTGGCCAATTTCAGAGGCAAACTGTTGTCCTTCTCAAAAACCTTCACAAACAAGGAGACCTTTTTTACTTCTTATATATGTTGATGGAAAGACAAGAGGCATTTCAACTCCTCCTCATTATTCTAAAACAAGTGTCTCTCAAGAAGAAATTAAGGTATGTTTGTCTTGCCCTTTATGCACTGTTAATCTCTTTGTCTACATTTGTGGTCATTTTTAGGTTGTTATCCTGCTCTCAAGAAGAAATTAAGGTATGTTTGTCTTGCCCTTTATGCACTGTTAATCTCTTTGTCTACATTTGTGGTCATTTTTAGGTTGTTATCCTGCAGTTTTTAGTTGTACATTAGTTCATGATGCTTGATGTGTGTAATTTGGTTTAATATTTCCTTCGGGTACCATATGCTTAGAATCATTTTGGATTAGAGGTCTCTTCTTTTTCCTTTGAAGCACTTTTTGTTTTTTTTTACTTTCTTAATTCACTTCCCTTGATTATTACCAACTTTTTTTTATGTATTTGTTTTCAAATAAACCCTCTACATATGTTTTTTTAATTAATCAAATATTTGGCAGCATATGTTGTGAGCTACTCCGTGTATACTTAGAAGCGTTACTAATAATAGGCTCAATTAACTGTTTAACTTTCCAAGCATATCTGTTCTTGTGTAAGCATACTTGATAGATTTATTTATTACTCTCCTCACTCTTTGTGTATATCTTTATATACTTGCATGAAACTATGGTCGAGTGGCATCGTCGTATGGAGTTCAATTATGGCATCGAATAGCATTTTCACGTAAAGCTCAGTCCAAGTGGATGCGTCACCCTAACGGGGGCTAGGTACGTAATCGAAAATGATGATAAAGGCCAGGCTAATAACTGACTTCTCACGAAGTAAAATCAAGCTACTCCCTCCTTTTCAACTTATATATATGTCACTCTTTTAAGGGTTTTAATGGTCTCTTGACATTTTCTTCTACTATTGATATTACCAAAACTTGAACTTTATACTATTTTCAATACTTCGGATACGTCTTGGTTTTAAACTATGGTCATACTTTGTACCATTTTTCTACTTTTAATATTTTAAATTTATCAAATCATTTTGCAACATAAGCTCACATGTTTGATTATGTCGTCTATCTTAAACTATTTTTTAATCTCATTTGAAGCATTTAAAAGACCTGATCATGTAAAATGAAATAGAGGGAAGTACCTATCAGTTTGGGCCCTTTTTGTGCCTGGTTTGATGCTTATCCCCCAAGCATCAAAGTTGGATCAACCCAAAGTTCTATATTCTTATAATTTGGCTATCGCCGAGTTTATTTGAGGGCTTATTGGCCGACGAACTATCCGACTTTATTTTGGTCTCTTGATTCTTAATCTATTTATTCATTTAACTTTTGTTGCTTCCTTTACCATTTTTTTTTTGCCTGGATTGCCCTTGTAACGTGCTGGTCTTTAATTTTTGCCCCTCATATAGGTGGTGTTTAAATTTTGCCCTTGCCCTTATTTTAATGAAACTTTTCAGACGAAATTACCTCTACCTCGTTAAACTCTTTCTATTTCGTTATTTCCCGTTTTTGGGCAATTGACACGAATTCCATTCAAATGCACTGGTCTTTAATTTTTGCCCCTGTAATGCGTGGTCTTTAATTTTTGCCCTTTCGAGCTAAAAGAACATAGGAAAAAGACCTTACTACCCCTGCCTGGAACATATAAAAGCCTGAAAGTTTGTAAAGAATCCCAAACCTCCAATTAAAACTTATCCATCGTTCCAACAACAAACCTATCAATAGTTCCATCGTTTCACCGTAGAAATCTCCATTGATTTTGCTGCTATAACGTTGGAAAAGGTAAATACATAATATATGTAGTCTTTGGTATCTCAAGGACTACATCTTTGTAAGTTTAACAAACTTATGCCTTGAGGCATAATAATATTCACTACAAAAAATGGGTAATTTGCGGAGGTTGAAAGTTGCAATTCGCGGAGGTTCTAGCCTCCATTAGTTGCTACAAGAGGCTAAAACCTTCGCGAATTGCAATTTTCATCCTCCGCAAATTACACATTTTTTTTGTAGTGATTCTATCCTCGGTTGTTTTCAAGTGTTAAGAACTAGAACTTCTGCTGGAAGAGACAGAACTTCAGTTTACAAAAGAACAAAGTATACCGTAAACGGCAAAATTTATGTCCTTTGTTGCTTTTAGTTTCTTTTATTTACTAAAACGATAACGATATCAAAAACTTCTTTCATAAAATATTGAAAATAAAGCAACAAATATAAAAATAAAACTTCATTCATAATAATGAAAAATATACAATGATGATCCTAGACTATGAGGATGATAAATTAATTAGAGAAACAAGGAGACCTAATCTATAATTATAATCTCATTCTTCTTCTTAACAATAAAACCTACGCTAGTGTTGCACTAAAACCCTAAAACAAAGAGTATCTCCTTCTCGCAGTCTCTTCGAATCAGCAAAGTCTTTCCAACCTTGACAAAGGCGGCTGCATGCACCAATTCTATAAGTCATTCTGCATGCATGGGGACCAAAAATGAGAATGGCTTCACATTCACAGTCCGAAAGACTATCCGAGATGTCATTGGGAAGGATCTGCAAAACATAAACAAAAAAAATATTACTAAAATTAAAGACGACTGGAATAAAAATAGATGAAAATAGAAAAGTTAGATGCTAAAATTTACACATACAAAATCATCAGTGTGCACATAGGATCTGTTCAACCTTTTCTCAAAATAGTCATTCACTTTTATCGTGCAAGAATTATCTAAGACACAAAATGAATGTGAGTGAATGTGAATAAATGTAAACAAAGGTCTTATTTATAGTGTCAAGTCATATTTACAGTCAAATGCATTTAATTTACGTCAATGAATGTGTTTGTTGACTACATAACTACTCCTGAATAAATGCATTTTTCACTAGTCAAAAAAGTTCTAAGTTTGTGTTTGTTGTTGGTTTTGTGTAGTTGCTGATTTTAAAGTCTGCCGAAAGGGGCAGAACTTCATATATTTAAGAACAAAATATGCCGTTGGAGAAAAAATTGAAAAAATTTTCATTTGCTTAAGCAAAACAAAAGAGTACACACGTATTAACTACTAGATAGTCAACCGAAGAGGCACAACTTAAGTTTATAAAAGAACAAAGTAACAAACTTTCATTTCATAAGCAAAACAAAAAGTACACTAGTGTTAAGAATTAGAAGTTCTGTTGGAAGAGGCAGAACTTCAGTTTACAAAAAAACAAAGTATGCCGTTGGAGATAAACTTTCATTTTCATAAGCAAAATAAAAAAATACACAAGTGTTGAACCTACAAAGTCTACCGCAAGGCCAGAACTTAAGCTTACAAAAGAACAAAGTATGTCGTAAGAGGCAAACTTTCATGTTAATAAGCAAACACAAAAAAGTACACAAAAGTTGAGTTTAAAAATATCTCCAACAAAATACCAGGAACCCAAAGTTGCACTTTTATAACACAAACAATTATAGAATGTAATGATATGTACAACCACAAAACACAGGGGCCAAGAAATATAATATCCATAACAAAGAAGATTTACAAAGCACAAGACAACAGACACAAATTAAATCTTGGCTTTCTTGATATGTTTCACTTTCTTTTTCTTCCCATTGATGCACTCCATGTTATTGTGCTCATGTTAATCATGTCTTACTGATTTAGATGGCATCTCATAACCTTGTTTTACCTTGTCGTATGCATGACAAGCCAAATTAATTTGACCATTCTTTCATGTACTTCAGCAAATCAGAGGTATTCCAACTAGCAGGATTTTCACCACTGATCAGCATATCATCAAACTTGATAATAAAACGATTATAATTTATATCTCTGAAAGTCATAAAACAAGGTTGTTTTAGAACAAAAGAAAGTAAAACATAAAAAAGAAAAAATCAACTAAAAACATCGGAAAATGCTAAAATTTAAGCATGATACGTACAAGCCTTAGTTTAGACAGTCAGCCCAAAATACGTCAGATCACTGAAGTATGTGTGATGGCCTGTATGTCTTAAAATCAAAGACCTCCCACAACTTGGGGAGCATACCACATCAACACTCCACATGGCGAACCAAACGTTCATCAGCATTGTTTAGTGAGTTATAAATTTCAAGTATGTGCTCATCGATATGGAAAACAGCAAGTACATAGTGATAAAGTGATGTATGATCATCACCGCCTGGTCTCATTCGGATTAATAGCCTGTCAACATTCTCCCAGGACATATCGCACTTCCCTATTTTCCATAGGTCATCTGAACAAGCAAGAAGACCTCATCACTTTGATATTTATCACCAAGTCAGTGGAATTTATCTTTTTCCTTGGTGTATCTCTCCATTTCAAATTGCATTACCTGATCAAACATGATATATATGGTTGCGTACTTAATAGCATGAGCAGATGCTGGATGATAGATCATCTTCTTCCTCAAATAGTATAGCATCACATTAATTTGCTGAATGATTTAGAGGATTGATAAATTTTTTCCAGCAAATAAATGTGAGGCTATACTATTTGCAGAAGAAGATGGTCTTTCATCGACCATATGCTCATGCTATTATGTATACAACCATAAAAAACATGTTTGATCAGCTAATGCAATTCGAAATGGAGAGATACACCAAGGAAAAAGGTAAATTCCACTGGCCTTGTTGAAAAAAAAATCAAAGTGATGATGTCTTTTTGCTTGTTCAGATGATCTATGGGAAAATATGGAAGTGCGATATGTCCTGGGAGAATATCTACAGGATATTAATGCCAAATGCACCTAAGCAATGATGATCATCCAACACTTTATCACTATGTACTTGGTGTTTTCCATATCGATGTGCGCTAACTTAAAATTTAAAACTCACTAAATAATGTTGATGAACGTTTGGTTCTCCATGTGGAGTGCTACGGTGGTATGCTCCCCAAGTTGTTGGAGATATTTAATTTTAAGACATACATGCCATCATACATTGACTTCAGTGATCTGACGTATTTTGGCTGACTGTACAAAGCAAGGCTTGTAATATTTTAGCCTTTTCCAATGTTTTTAGTTGATTTTTTATTTTTTATGTTTTTCTTTTCTGTTGTTCCAAAACAACTTGTTTTATACTTTCAAAGATTTAAATTGTGCTCGTTTTTTGATCAAGTTTGCTGGTATGTTGATCAGTGGTGAAAATCATATTGATTGGAATACCTCTGATTTGATGAAGTACATGAAATAATGGTCAAATTAACTTGGTTTTTCATGCATACGACAAGTTAAATCAAGATTACGAGACGCCACCTAAATCAGCAGGACATGATTACCATGAGCATAATAACATGGAGTGCTGCTATGGGAAGAAATAGAATGCGAACATATCAAGAAAGCCAAGATATAATTTGTGTTTGTTCTTTTGTGCTATGTAAATCTTCTTTGTCACGGATACTATATTTTTTGGCCCATGTGTTTTGTGGTTGTAAATCTCATTACATTCTATAACTTGTTTATGTTATAAAAGTGCAACTTTGGGTTCCTGATATTTTGGTGGAGTTATTTTAAACTCAACTTCTGTGTACTTTTGTGTTTGCTTATTAAAATGAAAGTTTGCCTCTCACGGCATACTTTGTTCTTTTGTAAACTTAAGTTCTGGCCTTTCGGCAGACTTTGCAGGTTCAACACTTGTGTATTCTTTTCTTTTGCTTATGAAAATAAAAGTTTGCCTTCTATGGCATACTTTGTTCTTAACACTTGTGTAGTTTTTTTTTTTTTTTTTTTTGCTTATGGAAATGAAAGTTTGGTACTTTGTTCTTTTGTAAACTTAAGTTGTGCCCCTTTCGGCAGACCTTTAGTAGTTAATATGTGTGTATTATTTTGTTTTGCTTATGAAAATTAAAGTTTTCCTCCAACGACATACTTTGTTCTTTTGTAAAATGAAATTCTGCCCCTTCAGATAGACTTTAAAATCAGCAACTAGCAACAAACACAAACTTAGAACTTTTTGACTAGTCAAAAATGAATTTATTTAGGAGTAATTGTGGAGTCAACAAACACATTACATAAATTAAATAATAAATTAAAGGTCTTTGATTGTAATTATGACTTGATGCTATAAATAAGGCATTTGTTTACATTTATTCACATTCGCTCACATTCTTTCACTTTCATTCGGTGTCGTTGATAATTATTGCAAGATAAAAATGAATGACTATTTTGAGAAAAGGTTGAGCGTACACCGATGATTTTGTATGTGTAAATTTTAGCATCTAACTTTTTATTTTCATTCGATTTTTTATTCCAGTCGTCTTTAATTTTAGTAAATTTTTTTTGTATTTTTTGCAGATCCTTCCCTATGACATGTTGGATAGTCTTCCGGACTGTGAATGTGCAACCATTCTCATTTTTGATCCCCATGCATACAAAATGACTTATAGAATTAGTGCATATAGCCGCCTTTGTCAAGGCTGGAAAGACTTTGTTGATTCGAATAGACTGCGGGAAGGAGATACTCTTTGTTCTAGGGTTTTTGAGTGCAACACTGGTGTAGGTTTTATTGTTAAGAAGAAGCAGGAGATTATAATTATAGCTTAGGTCTCCTTGTTTTTTTAATTAATTTATGATCCTCATAGTCTAGGATCATCATTGTATTATTTTTCATTATTATGAATGGAGTTTTATTTTTTATATTTATTGCTTTATTGTCAATATATTATGAATGAAGTTTTTGATATCCTTGTCGTTTTTAGTATATAAAAGAAAGTAAAAACAACAGAGGACATAAAGTTTGCCGCTTAAGGCATACTTTGTTCTTTTGTATACTGAAGTTCTGCTCTTCCGGCAGAAGTTCTAGTTCCTAACACTTGAAAACAATAGAGGACAAACTTTGTTAAACTTACCAGGATGTAGTCTTTGAGATACCAATTTTATTTTGCCCTTTTTTTCTGGCAAAAACTGTTATACCTGCCACAGGAGGCACAAATTATAAAACTGGATATGTAAAGTTGCCGATTTTTTTTCTCTATGTTTATGGAACACAAGTACTGGAAATTTCATTTAGTCCATGTTTCTCCTTCTGTTATATAGTATTTTATAATCAGCACTAAGAAGATAGCTGTCACACCCCGAACCAGCGCTTGGACGTAACACAACACCCGGTGCCTGACTACATGTGACTGAGTGAACCAACTGGCTGACTTAATCGACATGTGGTATCATAACATACTGGATGCGGAAAATAAACTAACACATGCTGATATACTAAAAGTCTGAATTACATAAATCAAAATACAGAAATGCTAACATAAGTCTGAAGCATAAACTGTAGCCAACATGGCTTAACATGAAAAGCCTGTGACTCTGTCTAACTGTCACTCAAGTCTATGAAGCCTGTAATGAAGTACTGAAAGCACTGAATTTCTGTAAATACTAAAAGATTGTAAAGTAATGATAATGCCCCGAGAGACTGGGCCTCACCAATCAACTGATACTGGAAATCCTAGCGAGCAGATCTGTCGTCCTGTAAACTTGCACCTGCATCGTGAAATACAGGCCCCCGGATAATAAAAGGGGACGACATTACATTTGAATTAGACTAGTATGTAAAGCAACTGAAAGGAAGAACTGTAAATGGGGTGCTCGAGCAAAGAGCAGCCCAAATCAATAAACATGTAACTGAAACTGGAAACAATAAACTGACACTGAACATAAGTACTCCTTGTCCTGAATGATAACTCACGTGTTTAACTGAATCCATAAGCTACGACCTTAGGCCCAATATATATGTACACAAGCTACGGCCTTAGGCCCAAGTATATGTATACATAATAGGGCCTCAGGCCCAAGATGCATAAAGCATAAATTACAGCCTCAGGCCCAAATACAGGTGTTCAACATTCAGGAATTTGAAATAAGGAACTGAGAATCATACTATAATACATGATACTAGAATACTGAATCGTACTGAGTTATATGATACTGGAATACTAAATAGAAATATACTGAAACATGTATTCATTAATTGATTATGGAGTTTAAAGCATTAACTGTTCGTAAGCAATCTGAGCATTACTATCCCGAGACATGAAATCATACCAACATGGCTTTGAGAGTCATACTGAAATACTGATATGAGATACTGAACATGAATTCATACTGAGACATGAAAGTATATCGAGGTGCTAATATGCAGTACTGACTATTACTATACTAGCTGAGACATGAATGGACAGAAAGGGCTTGGGTCCGTAATCCTCTCTGCTTATCTATCTGATGTGCAAGTTGAATGTGTGTTACGAGTACTAAGAGGCAGAATCTGAGCCCTTGGGTGGACTATGCATCAACATTTTGTTTTGCATGCATAAAATATTATTGGAGAAGGATAGCAAGCCTAGTGTTGAAAGTTAGATAAGGCCGAACCCAATCATGAAAGAAGTGGTGAAGAAAGAGGTGATCAAGTGGTGTGATAGCTGCAGTATTTATCCCATCTCAGACATTAAATGGGTGAGGCCCGGCATGACTATGGTAAAGAACGAGAAAGATGAGCTGGTACCTCAGAGAACTATTTCTGGTTGGAGGATTTGCATTGATTATCGGAAGTTGAACACCGCCACTAGAAAGGATCACTTTCCTTTGCCTTTCATGGACCAGATGTTGGATTGATTGGCTGGGCACGATTATTATTGCTTTCTGGATGGTTATTCAGGTTACAACCAGATTATGATTGCACCAGAAGATCAAGAAAAGACCACTTTCACATGTCCATATGGCACTTTTGCATTCCGGAGGATGCCTTTCAGTTTATGTAATGCTCCAGGTATGTTCCAGATATGCATGATGGCTATTTTCACCGATATGGTGAAAAACTATGTAGAGGTATTCATGGATGATTTCTCAGTCTTCGGGGATTCTTTTCATGATTGTTTGAGCCATCTTGATGTTGTGTTGGCTCGGTGTGAAGAAACTAATTTGGTGCTTAATTGGAAAAAATGTCATTTCATGGTTCTAGAAAGCATTGTTCTTGGGCATAAAGTATTAGGCAAGGACATTGAGGTTGACAAGTCTTAGATCGAGGTGATTGAAAAATTACCCATTTCTGTTCGGGAGTGCGCAGTTTTCTTGGGCATGCAGGCTTTTATCGGCAGTTCATCAAGGACTTTTCCAAAATTGTGAATCCGATGTGCAAGCTGTTAGAGAAAGATGTGAAGTTCATATTCAATGAAGCTTGTCTGAAGGCTTTTGACGAGCTGATAGTGCGGTCGGTGACTGCAACTATTATCATTGCACCTGATTGGACACTGTCGTTCGCGTGGATGTGTGATGCAAGTGATTTTGCCATGGGGGCTGTTCTTGGTCAGAAAAGGGACAAGATTTTTCATCCTATTTATTATGCCAGCAAGACACTTAATTCAGCCTAGATGACTATACAGTCACAGAGAAGGAGTTATTGGCGGTTGTTTACGCCTTTGACAAATTTCGATCCTATCTGGAGTGGGATGAAGGTGATTATCCATATTTATCACACTGCTGTTCGGTATTTATTTGCTAAGAAGAATACGAAGCCCGGACTTATACGTTTGGTGTTCTTTGTTACAAGAGTTCGATATTGTGATTCTTGATCGAAAAGGCACAGAGAACTAAGTAGCAGATCACTTATCAAGGCTTGAGGATTGATAGCCTATCTGAAGGCTTTTGATGGGCTGAAAGTGTGGTTGGTGACTGCACCAATTATCATTGCACCTGATTGGACTCTGTCGTTCGTGTGGATGTGTGAAGTGATTTTCTTTGTGGGGGCTGTTCTTGGTCAGAAAAGGAACAAGATTTTCATCCTATTTATTATGCCAGCAAGACACTTGATGTATCCCAGATGACTATACAATCACAGCGAAGGATTTATTGGCGGTTGTTTATGCCTTTGACAAATTTCGATCCTATCTGGTAGGGACGAAGGTGATTGTCCATGCTCATCACACTGTTGTTCGGTATCTATTTGCTAAGAAGGATGCAAAGCCTAGACTTATTCGTTGGTTATTGCTACTACAAGAGTTCGATATTGAGATTCTTGATCGAAAGGGCACAGAGAACCAAGTAGCAGATCACTTATCGAGGCTTGAGGATCGAGAGCATGTTGATGGAGGTGTGGTGATTAAGGAGACCTTCCCAGATGAGCAACTTTTTGCTCTTCATTCAACCGAGCTCCCTTGGTATGAAGATATGGTAAAATTTCTAGCATTATTGGTGGGGAGTGTGTTTGGGCGATTGGCCCGCGAAGCGAAGGCGTCCCTCGCGCCCTTACGCGCCGCCCGTGTCTATTCTATGCAGTGTTCGGTAAATTAGGCATAACTTCTTGTACAGAGCTCCGTTCAGCGTACATCACATATCGTTGGAAAGGTATTTCAAAGACCTACAACTCTTGTGTTTTACATTTTCTCAAATTCTCAACAGATTCTCATGATATCGGGCTGGAAGACAGACCTTTCATAAACTTAGTTGATTCTATCGAATCTTATGCACCTCACTATCCGTCTTGATTCCAAAACAACTATTTTTGTCCAAACTCATCCCGATGGGACCATATGGCTAAAATGTCACGTTAACACTCATTTAACACATTCACACATATTCTGAATTTACGGGTGTTACATTGACGCGTGGTCAATGCGCATGGCCTGCTGCTTTGAGTGTTTTTGTGATGCTCATAACTTCTTGCTCCGATCTCCGTTAGGCCTGATCTTTATATGGATGGAAAGGTATTTCTACGTACTACAAATTTTATTAAGGAACCTTTTCATAATTCTCAACTAATTAAGGGGTTACTGTTTTCCAAATTAGGCCCCTCGACCAATTTCTTAAAACGTTCAAACCTTTAAATTTTCCGCTAAAACTCTAGCGATACGAGTCTAAGTTAGTTCTAAGATACGGAGTGTAACATTATCTCCCCCTTGGGATCACTCATCTTAGAACAATTATTTTGGCTATAATCGCAACTAGTTCTGAGACTCTACAGAACTTCGGCAGATTTTACTTTGTAACTTAGATACTTGAAACTGACTAGCTGAAACACGTGATCACAAGACTAACATGAACACATGCTTACTGAACTGAATGAATACATGATTACTGAACTGTCGAGATACTGAACAGAATGTCTACTAAGCTGACTAAATACCGAGTTGATTGAATGCTAGACTGATTGTATATTATAACGTGAGATCCGAATACTGGAGAGATAAATATCGTGACATGAGATCTGAATAGCGTGTTCCGTCTGACGTGACCATCTGTTTGAGGATGAAGAACTGTTCTGAGGTTTACCCTGGTGGCAGTCCTTTCTAAAATGGTTTCTAGAGATTCGTTGCGAACTGGGCACCACGGTTTGAGATGATAGGCACTGGAGTTCCATGTAATCTGACAATGTTCTGGGTAGGTAACTTGGCTTGATCTTCTATTGAACATGTAGTTTTCACTGTTATGAAATCTGTATTCATCATCTCTTATTTCCAAACCAGAATGTCTATGTTCTGAGCCAACGCACCAGACCTCTGGTGCTCGGCTTTCATATGCTGACAATTTAGACACTTGGACACAAAGTCTGTGACGTTCTTTTTTCATGTCGTTCCACCAATTAATCTCTTTAAGATCATGATACATCTTTGTGGAACCTGGGTGGATAGAATACCTGGAATTATGGGCTTCTAATATGATCCTCCCTCTCTAAGTTCATCTACGTCTGGAACACACAATCTGTCTTGGTACATCAAAGTACCATCATCTCCTCCTCGTTCCAAAGCCATCGTCTTATGTTTGTGAATCCCTTCACTTTGGCTAGTAAGGAGGAATAAGCCCTGTTCTAGACATCAACTCACCATCTTCGGAGTTTGAAAGTCAAACTCCAAACTTGGTGTCACAACCCAACTATAGGGCTATGACCGACACCTAGGAGTTGACCTCCTAGATGCCACAAAACATACATAACGTACCTGCTCATTCTGGGTCACCTGAGGGCGCTCATAACATGATCTGCTAACTGATAGATATTATAAACTGGAGGGTTACAACCCTTAAAAGATATATATACATGCATCACTAAACTGAACCGGGGTACAAGCCGACAAGGCTACCCGATAAAACTATGTAACCAAACATGTGCTGAGCGGGCCACACTGTCTGACTGAATATAAGCGTCTATGAGCCTCTACTGACATAATGGACATGCTATGGATGGGACAAGGCCCCTGCCCTACCCATATACATCAAAACATATACCCGGTCTAGACGGTAACTCCGGCAAGAGAGGAGTGCTCTGCTATCACCGGAAGAAGCTGCCTAAGGACGTGATGCGTCTTCCCCGGCTATTTGAACCCGAACGCAGCCCCGAACAATAGGGAGTCGGATGGATAATGTACTTGAGTATGTAAGGCAGAAGAGTAACATACACATAGGAGTCATGAAGAAAATCGAAAATCATAAACTAAATCGATCGATCGAATACATCTGTATGTCTGACTGTCTGAACATATCTGTGTGAATGCATCTATATGTCTGACTATCTGAACATATATGCATATCTCTGCTTACTGAAAATGCCTCTGCGGGCATATGATATGCATAGGTCATAGTGTCGAGGAACGTACGGCCCGATCCATATCCCATATAGGCCCCTTCGGGCATAATAGCATAATGGCTCCTTCGGGCATAATAACATAATGGCCCCTTCGGGCATCATAATCATCATCACTGTGCACTAGCTGATCAGGTGTTAATGCGTATATAATGCCTCGCCCTTTCCCCATACCCCATATACATATAATATACGCGTATATAGCGCCTTCTGGTCACGGGTCAATATGCATATGTGTAAATGAATGCAATGCATAAATGTGGACTAACATTTTCATAATACAAACTCAGGACCCATGAACAGAAGGAACAATCATAACAAAGGGGTACAGGATCATCAAGAATTGAAATACTCCTAGTACTTCTAAGAGTAGAGTAATATAGAGACTCGATTACTCGTTGTTCGCTTGTATCATAGGATCATGCCAAATAAGAAAGAAAGGGAAAGCCTTAACATACCTTTTTGGTCGCCTTAACTTTAACTACTCAACGCTTGGCCTCCTAGGCTCGCAAATCTATATTCGAGAAAATTTATACTATTGTTAGACTCATCTTCACAGGCCTGTCTTATTCCCTCAAACTAACTCTTTCTAAAATCTGCCAAAATTTCGGCAGTATCTCCCCTGTTTATATCCCTAGCCCGAAAACGCAATACCAACAACCAACAACAACAACGACAATACTAACATCATCAATACCATCATCAATATCAAAATATTCCATGAAACATTCCACACGATGTTTATCCAATTTCTCAACCAACAACTTTATTATATGATCATTTAATCACTCTATCTTCATAGAAAACCAAAAGTAATATTAATAAGGAGGGGTTCATACCTTATTCTTGTTAAAACAACAATATCTTCAATATCCACCTTGAATCTAAGCCAAAATCCACCGCAAAACAATAATAGAACCATAACCATGCGTTATCCGAGCCTCGATTAATACTCCATCACTTGAAAATCACTCAAAACCCTCAATTTTAGGATATCCTCACTCCCCCATATGATTTTTGAGTTTTGGGAAATATTTTGAATGGAAAATGAAGGGTCTTGTCCCTTTTATAGGGTGACAAACTCGGTGGAAACCGACTTAATCAGTGACCTTCACGAATGCGATGGTCTAGAATATTCATGGCCATCGCGAACGCGAGCCCCTGTCGCGAACGCATAGGGCAATTCTGCCCAGTTCGACCAGATTTTCGTTCTTCACCCGTTCGACCTCCAATCCTTCCGATACTTCTTATACATGATCTTAAACCCTTATAACCATAATATAAGTGCATACAATCTTATATTTCACTTTATTAGTAAATATGCTTAATACTTATGTCGTTCCTTAAATATGAAGGTTAACTTTCTTGATCAAAATTTCACGTACTTGTACTTAGACTTGGCGAGCGTTCTTCTAAAAATATGAGGTGTAACACTTGGCTAAGCAGTGAACTTCTTTCACCATAGTTCTCTTGTCTGCCTCAATTATAAGCTATACTTCTTGATTTTTTTAAGGTACTTCCTGAAAACACCTATATTACTATTGTGCGCTAATTCTTTGACTAGCACCCTAAAGATTATAGTCTCGTACAATGGTACTACCTTGTGACGCATAACTAGGCATGATCTAATAGCTTCATTTGTGGTCACTTAATCGATAATAACTGATCTGGACATAAGTTAATTGACGATCCTTCGAATCACTTCGAGTTTCTTCTACATGCGAGGCATATTCCTTATGGAGACTATCTCATTATGCCGTCCTAACTGAACTGTGGTCTTCATATCTCATGTTAACCCTTTAGGTTTTCAAATATACATCCCACTGGAATTACTGACTATTTACGTATCTCCCCCGTAGACCAAAGGCTGACGTCTTATACTTGCGAATTTTTCTCTTTTGTTAGGATCCAATTAACTTTCCTTATCTTCAATTTTTTTTTGCACTTTACAACACGTGACGACTCTTTTTTTTTCCGACTCACTTCTGGGAAAATCTTGCTTATTGGGAAAAGCTGGATTACTTTTATGAACAGGTTGCTAATGTATTCATAACTGGCATAATCTGTCTTAATGACTTAACTTTGCTCACCCTATCAGTCTTGGGGAAACCCCTTTCTGATAACCCTTAAAGGTTCTCCGTCTGTAGCTTGCTCTTTTGCTGCTTAGATGATTTCTTCTTTCACTACTTTTTATAACTCGAATTTAACTTAAGCCCTTGGAATCCTAACACACATTCATGAATTAATCTTAGGTAAACTACGTCTGTCTTATATGAAAGAATGAAATACCTAATCCCAAACTTTCTATACACTTCAAAATCATATCAGATAATACACATGTGGGGTAAACACTTAATCACATAATCTAAGAGGAAACTGTCAAATCTTCTTGTCTCAAAATAGTATCTGCTCCTTGTAGTAAATTACTAACGTAGTACTTTCTAGTTCTAGTCTGAATAAACTTGAACCGATTAAAATTATTCTCTAGACTTAGCCATATTTTGCATTTTCCACACCCACTGCCTCGCCGAGCGAGGCTTATAGTGAGAATTTGTCTCGCCTTGGAGCTCACTCGGCGAGCTCTCCTTGTCTCGCCTTAGAAAATTTCTTCTCTTTTGTTTCCATGGTTCTCATTTTGTACATCATATATCCTTAGTCTTGTGCGTGGGTCGTACGAAACCACATCTTTTGTAATATCAAACGTTTCTGACTCCTAGGTATTTTGCCATTAGGCTCTTTCCTGTCTAAAACTATCACGAGCAGTTTATGCCTGTTGCGGCGAACTTCATAACATATTATCGCTTTGGGTCTTAGATCTGTAAGGTATAGATATACTACCATGACAAAACTTGTCCTTTATTTTAGAACTAAGGTTAGACTCGTATAGTTAGAGTTTTAGAGAAAAATTTGAAGGTTTGAACGTTTTGTGAAAGTGGCCGAGGGGTCTACTTTGGGCAATTATAACCCCTTGATTAGTTGAGAATTTGGAAAAGGTTCCTAAATGAAAGTTGTAGTACATGGAAATATCTTTTCATCCATATTAAGATAAGGCCAAATGGAGATTAAAAAAAGAAGTTATGAGCATCACGAAAAAGCTCAGAGTAGCAGGCCATGCGTGTTGGCCACGCGTCAATGTAACACCCTGTAAATCAGATTAGGTGTGAAGGTGTTCATGAGTGTTAACATGACATTTTAGACATGTGAAGTACTATCGAGATGAGTTTGGATAAATAATTGCTCTAGAATCAAGACAGATTGTGAGGTGCATAAGATTCGATAGAATCGGCTAAGTTTACAATAGGTTTGCCTTCCAGCTTGATTTCGTGACAATATGTTAAGAATTGTAGAAAGAGTAAAACATGAAAATTGTAGATCTTTGAAATACCTTTCCAACAGTTAGTCGCCCAGCTTAAACGAAGCTCTGTGTTAAGAGTTATGCCCATTTTACTGAATAATGTCAGAAAAGGCCTAGCCCCTCGCCCCTCGCGCGTCACGCCAAGCCACATTTGCTGAAAATTATAAAACTTCAGTTTTTGTAATATATGCCTAGCGCGTCGCGCATCACGACACCCTGGGTGATGCGCCAAGCCATTTTATGCCTGAAACGACTTTTTTTTGAATTTTATATATATCCATCTCAGAAAAACTTTTCCCACTTCGTTTTAAACCGTCTTTTAGAGAGAAAACACCCTAGGGCTTCCCCAAAGCATCCAAGGTGAGTTCCTACTCAAACTTCATTGATTATTTCATCAATCTAACAAAGATTAACGCTAGAATCCTTATCAATTCCATGGATTATCGATTGAATCTTCATCTTGGATAAAAGAACCATAGAATCCGAATTCAAGAGACTTGGACGTAAAAAAGGTAAGACTTCCCTACTTCAATTGATTATAACTTTGTATTGGTGATTATAGGCTATAAGTTCATGAGATATGAGTTGATGAGTTTGATACAAAAGCATAAACAACTATAGGATTGGGTTTTTAGTTGTTGATTGTTGGTTAAGGGTGTTGTTTACCTATTGGGTGACAAAGAATGATGTTGTTTACCTACCGGGTTATGAAGAATGATGTTAGCTATATCTATTTTGGATTGTAACATCATGTAGAAGCAAGAGAATGGGGATTGGGTGAAGAAAACGCCATTAGTCAGGGCTGTGAAGCTTTACGCCCACTAAGTGTTTGATAAAATGCTTAGATGATCAAAGCATGGATATTATTGCTTATATGGAATTCCTTTAACTTGTAATAGATTAAAGTTAAAAGGGTTGATGAACGTTGTGCTACGCTTAAAAGCAGGAAGTTAAGGTATGTGGCTAACTCTCTACATTTGGGAATGTTAATGATTCTCCCTACGCTACATTTCTTTTACAATGTTAGGAATTGCCTTAGAAATATAGTTCAACTTAGTCTCCTTGAATAGTTTAGAACTTGTATTCCCTAGTTTCGTAGTTTGTTCATGACTTTCATTCCGAACGTTATGAACCCAGAACGTAATCTAATTAGACTTGTGTTTTATACCCATGAGTCTCTGTTTAGAAACTCAGCATGTTTATAAACTAGTTAAAGTTTCAGTTCTCATAATCATTTCATAAATTTATGTCTTAGCTAGTATAGTAATAGTCAGTACTTCATATCAGCACCTCGGTATGCTTCTATGTCTCAGTATGAATTCATGTTTAGTATCTCATATCAATATTTCAGTATGACTCTTAAAGCCATGTTAGTATGATTTCATGTCTCAGGATAGTAAGGCTCAGATTTTCTTACGAACAGTTAATGCTTTAAACTCCATAATCAGTTCACGAATACATGTCTATGTTTAGTTCTCATTCAGTATTCCAGTATTATGTAGTCCAGCATGATTCAATACTTCAGTATTATGCGTTACAATATGACTTTCAGCTCCTTGATATTCCATGAGTCTCAATATGAAAACTCAGAATGTTTACACTCCATAATCAGTTCAGAAATACATGTCTCAGTTCAGTGCTGACCAGTAGTTCAATACCATGTATTATAGTATGATTCTCAGTTCCTGATTTTAAATCACTGAATGTTGAAAACCTGTATTTGGGCCTGAGGCCGTAGTTTATGCTTTATGCATATTGGGCCTGAGGCCGTAGTTATGTATACGTATACTTGGGCCCGAGGCTGTAGCTTATGCACATATATATTAGGCCCGAGGCCGTAGCTTATTTACTCAGATAAATAGGTGGTTTCTCATTTAGGACATGGAGTACTTATGTTTAGTTTTAGTTTCAGTTAACAGTTTCCAGTTTCAGTTTCAGCTCTTATTACATGCTTATTGGTTTGGTTACCCTTTCCCCGAGCACCCCACTTACAGTTCTTCCGTTCAGTTTCTTTACATACCAGTGAAATTTAAATGTACTGATGTCCCCTTTTATTGCTCCGGGGCCTGCATTTCATGATGCAGGTATAGGTTTACAGGACGACGAATCTGCTCACTAGGATTTTCAGTATCAGCTCATTGGTGAGCCCTAGTCTTTTGGGGCATTATCATTACTTTACAGTCTTTTAGTATTTACAGACAGTTAGTGTTTTCAGTACTTCATAAGGCTTCATAGACTATAGTTGTAGACAGTCAGAATTCAGCAAGGTTTTTTGTTAGCCGTATTGGCTACGTATTTATACTCTCAGACTTATTTAGCATTTCCGCACTTATGTTTATTTAGTCAGACGTTTAGCAAATCAGCATGTAGTAAGTTATTTCCACATTTAGCATGTTTTGATATCACATGTTGCTCCAGCCAGCCAGTTGATTCGCTTGGTCACATGCAGTCAGACACCCAGTGCCATGTTACGCGCAGGCCATAGTTCCGGCCGTGACAACTATCACCTGATAAATTACTTCGTGCGCCATTTGGCAAGTCTTGGGTCTTTAACTCAGACTTAATACATGCAAAGGTTTTGCTGTAGTCATCGTTACTTACACTTTCTTTTAGCACCCATAGGCATCATTGTATACTCACAAGTCACAAGAATCCGGATACACTGAAAAATTGGAGATCTTGTAACAAAAGAACTTAATACTGGCGTACTGATTAGCCATAGCCCTGTTAACTAAAAGCCAGTTGGTAACTGAGGTAAACTAATAACCATAAAACAAGATAACTGCCTTTGTACTTTCTGATAAGGGTTATGCTCTGGTTTGTAGTAACTATGAATTTTTTCCCAATTTTCAATATCCTCAGAGTCTCATCTGTTACCAACATGCACTACCCGATGGATAATCATCCTCACTTGTACATTTAATTTCCTGCTCGTCGCTTGCACATTCGATACTTTCGGAATTTGATAGGAAGAAAATGTTACTTACTATTTTAAGCTTCATAGCACGAGTTAGAAAAGTTCCTGAATGCATAGCTATAATTGCATGATCTAGAGTACGAAAGAAGTGAGATAATCGTGAAAGTCTTGTTAGTTAACCATTTGTATACGTAGCCGACAAAGGAAACTCCACTAGACACGGCTTCATAGACTCCCTAGGACACTTGAACTTAGTGCTCTGATACCAAGCTTTGTCATGCCTCGAACCTGGGCCTGGACGTAACACGGCACCCGGTGCATGACTACATGTAATCGAGCGAACCAATTGGCTGACTTAATCAACATGTGGTATCATAACATACTGGATGCAAAAAATAAACTAACGGATGCTGATATACAAAAAGTTTGAATGACATAAATCAAAATGTGAAAACGCTAACATAAGCCTGAAGCCAAAACTGTAGCCAACATGGCTTAATATGAAAAGCCTGCGACTCTGTGTAACTGTGTAGCCAACATGGCATAACATGAAAAGCCTGCGAATCTGTCTAATTGTCACTTAATACGCACAAATGAAAGAACCCAATGAGGTTGGGGTCGAATCCCACAGAGAATACAATGAAGAAATATACTTACTAAGTGTAACGCTCGACTATTAGTCTATATTTCAAGGGAAAGGGGAATATAATAATGATTGGTTTTGAGTTTGATCATTAATTCTAAGATTTGTTGTTATAAAATGTAACTATTGGTAAAAGGGACTAAGGTTGTGGTTCCAATGAAAAGTAATGCGCTTGGGTATCAAATCAACTTATTTATATGCATAGATGTAATAGACCATGGGTTACATAATTCTTACTAAAAGTCTTCCAATAAAATTAGCAAATTTCATCACTAAGCTTTTCCAAGCCTTAGAATGTTGCACATGAGAATGCCCATTTAGTCTCAAATAGCTTTCCTATTCCTAGCTCAAGCTATTTGATGGGTGTGAAATCCCAAATTGTTGCTATTAACTCTTTTCCTAACTTACACTCTATTTTCCAAGCAAAGTGTAAGTATTTAGGCACAAATAATGTTTGCAACCATTAAAAGATATTAAAGCTTGAAGAGTTAATAGAGAACATCTTTAACATATAAAATAGAGTATGAATATGAAACCCAATCACATAACTAACAGATTTGGTCCCACAACCTTAGCTAAATGGTTTAGCTACTCATCTTCATTAAATACAAAACAAGAGTAAAGAGAATATTCATAAAGCTTACAATGATTAATGGAAGAAGATGACAAAAAGAGTGCAAGAATCTTCATTACCCAACAAGGTTTGCCTTTAATGCTAATGGAAGACAAAAAGTAAAAGTGGAGAATATTCAATGTCCTACACAAAGCACTAGGTAAAAGTATTTATAGGGAAAGTCAAAAAGTATCCAAAACGACTTAAATGAGCAATTGCGGAAAAGAAAATGCGGTCGCATATCGACTATGCGACCGCATTTGCCTCGCATCTTCTGCATTCTGATGTTCTTACTCGCTTGAGAATGTGGACGCATCCTGAATATGCGATGCCGCATTCACTTCGCAAGTTTTCCTCCTCTCGAGTTCACTGGTTGCCAGAAGGTGAGAGTATGCGATGACATAATGAGAATGCAGTGCCTTAAAATGATCGCATCTTAATGGTTTTGGCACTTTCAATAATCTGATTTTGCGATGGACTTTGCGACTGCATATAGTAGATGCGGTGTCGCATTCCCTGCGTATTTGATGCTCTTTTTGCTTTTTTTTTTCTGCCATTTTGTTCACCTTAGGCTCTCGGACTTATAAAACCTGAAAATGCACGAAAACACTATGAAAACACCAACAAATACTTGAAAAGACTACTTAAAAGTATAAGTAGTGGATGTAAAAAGTCCTAAAATTCATGACTTATCATCACTCAAGTCTATGAAGCCTCTAATGAAGTACTGAAAATACTGACTGTCTATAATAATGTAAGAGTGTAAAGTAATGATAATGTCTTGAAAGACTGAGGCTCACCAATCAACTGATACTGGAAATCCTGGCAAGCAGATCCGTCATCCTATAAACCTGTTCTTGCATCGTGAAATGCAAGCCCCCGGGCAATAAAAGGGGAGGTCAGTACATTTTAATTGCATTGGTATGTAAAGCAACTGAAAAGAAGAACTGTAAGTGGGGTGCTCGGGGAAAGGGCAGCCCAAATCAATAAACATGTAATAAGTGTTGAAACAGAAACAGAAACTAGAAATTGTAAATTGAAACTGAACATAAGTACTTCATGTCCTGAATGAGAACTCACCTGTTTAACTGAGTAAATAAGTTATGGCCTCGGGCTCAATTTATATGTGCAAAAGCTACGGCCTCGGGCCCAAGTATACATATACATAACTACGGCCTCAGTCCCAAGATGCATAATGCATAAACGACAGCCTAAGGCCAAAGATGCATAAAGCATAAACTACGACCTTGGGCCCAAATATATGTGTTCAGCGTTCAGGAATTTGAAATAAGGAAATGAGAATCATACTCTAATACATGATACTGGAATGCTGAATCATACTGAGTTACATGATACTGGAATACTAAATCATACTGAGTTACATAATACTGGAATACTGAATAGAACTATACTAAAACATGTATTCATGAATTGATTATGGAGTTTAAAGCATTAACTGTTCGTAAGCAATCTGAGCATTACTGTCCCGAGACATGAAATCATACTAACATTTCTTTGACAGTCATGATGAAATACTGATATGAGATACTGAACATGAATTCATACTGAGACATGAAAGCATACTGAGGTGCTGATATGCAATACTGACTATTACTACACTAGCTTAGACATGAATTTATGAACTGATTATGAGAACTGAAACTCTAACTAGTTTATAAACATGCTGAGTTTCTAGACTGAGCTCATGGGTATAAACACGAGTCAAAATAGATTACATTCTGGGTTCACAATGCTCGGAATGAAAGTCATGAATGAATTAGGAAATATAAGTTCTGCAACTATTCAAGGAGACTAAGTTGAACTATATTTATGAGGCAATTCTTAATGTTGTAAAAGAAACGTAGCGTAGGGAGAATTTTTGGCATTCCTAACGTAGAGAGTTAGCCTCACATACCTTAACTTCATGCTTTTGAGCCTAGCACTACGTTCGTACACCCTTTCAACCTTAATCTATAACAATACAAGTCAAAGGGATTCAATATTAGCAATAATATTCATGCTTTGACCATCTAGGCATTTTATCAAACACTTGGTGGGAATAAAACTTCATAGCCCTTAATAATGGTGTTTCTACACCCAATTTCCCATCCTCTTGTCTCTAGGTGATTCTACAATCCCAAATAGATATAAATCATTATACTTCATCACCCATAGAATTACAACAATCCTAAGTCAACAATCCATAGCCCTACTATAGTTCGTATAATTCTCTTTATCAAACCCTTTTACTATTCTCCTAAGAACTCATCAATTCTTGAATACGAATGATTAGAAAGTAGAAGCATTACTTCTTTGAAGTTCGATCCTCTTGAATTCCTGTTCTAGGGTTCTTCGCTCAACAATGATGTTCCAATCACAATTCTATCGATTAGAAGGGTTTACTAAAGTTAGAAAGGGATTAGAGACTAGAAATTAACCTAGAATCGTTAAAGGACTCACCTTGGAGGGTTCTTGAGGCTTGAGACTTGTTCTCTCTTGCCTTGGAATGATTTTTTGTGATTAGGGGTGTTAGGGAACTAAACCCTAAGCTTAAATATAATAGAAAATGCGAAAATCTGACTTTTCACCCGAAACCCAACCTTTTCCGCGATGGGCTTGCGATGCATGGCTGGAAGATCATCCAACTATGCGGTGAACTATGCGGTGGCCTTACACATGAGAGACAATGGGAAGAGCCTCACCTTGACTGTCTCGGCGGAGACATTTGGATGCACATTAGTGGTCCACACCCCAAGAAAGTTCTTAAGGTGCTTATTCGGGTCATCTGTTGGTAGACCCCTGAGCAAGCCCTTAGTGTTGAGTAGGTGCAACATAGTATTGTTCACATGGAAACTCGCATTTCCTTGGACTGGAGGTGGGCGAATAGCGGCTGCATTCCCCGTCTCCTCCATCATTTCATCATCGGAGTGTTCATCCGCCATTGCACTTGATTCAACACAACAACAACAACCGAAAGTAAGAAGAGAAATAAAGACTAAACGTAGAGTTTTAAACTAATAGGTAATTTTCTAGACCGTATTCCCCGACAACAGCACCAAAATTTGATACGCCTAAAATACACCTTTAATATTAGGAGTAAGCGGTTGTTGTCAACTATTGAACCTAACAAGGTTGGGGTAGGTTGGGTTCGAATACCACAAAGAATACAATGAAGAAATGTACTTGCTAAGTGTAACGCTCAACTATTAGTCTATATTTCAAGGGGAAGGGGAATCTAATAATGATTGGATTTGAGTTTGATCATTAATTCTAAGATTTGTTGTTATAAAATGTAACTATTGGTAAAAGGGACTAAGGTTGTGGTTCCAATGGAAAGTAATGTGCTTGGGTATCAAATCAACTTATTTATATGCGTAGATGTAATAAACCATGGGTTACTTAATTCTTACAAAAAGTCTTCCAACCAAATTAGTAAATGTCATCACTAAACTTTTCCAAGCCTTAGAATGTTGCACATGAGAGCACCCATTTAGTCTCAAATAGCTTTCCTATTCCTAGCTCAAGCTATTAGATGAGTGTAAAACCCCAAATCATTGCTATTAACTCTTTTCCTAACTTACACTCTCTTTTCCAAGCAAAGTATAAGTATTTAGGCAAAATTATGTTTGCAACCATTAAAAGACATTAAAGCTTGAAGAGTTAATAGAAAACATCTTTAACATATAAAATAGAGTTTGAATATGAAACCCAATCACATAACTAACACATTTAGTCTCACAACCTTAGCTAAATGTTTTAGCTACGCATCTTCATTAAATACAAAACAAGAGTAAAGAGAATATTCATAAAGCTTACAATGATTTATGGAAGAAGATGACAAAAAGTGAAAGAATCTTATTTGTAGCCCTAACAACCACTATTCAATGCTCTCTATGTTAAAAGGCACAATAAACTTTGTCTCAGGAATATTCAATGAATCTTCACAAAAACCTAGAACTAGTATTTATAGAAGGGAGACAAAAAGTACATGTTTGTCATTAAATGACACTTTACGGACCGAATATAAGGTCGCAATACGAGTATGCGATCGCATACTGGCCGCATCCTCCATTGGTGGAATTTCGTCATGCGGCCGCAAGTAGAGTTTGCGGTGCCGCATGTTCTTTGGAAACTTGTGCATTTTGCTCCATTCACTGGTTGTTCTGAGGTGGAGTATGCGACCGCAGAACTGATTTTGCGGTCCCTCATACACGTCGCATACTGCTGCATTTTAACAACCTCTCTGAAAATTCTCTGTCTTTAGTATGTGGCCGCAACTCGCACTTGCGGTGCCGCAAAATGATCGCACATTCAGCTCTTTTCCTTCTTTTTATGCCATTTTGTCCCTTTTGTCCCCTTGACTCACAAAACCTGAAAACACACAACAACCTAATAGAAATACAGAAAAATAATTGAAAAGACTCCAGAAAAAGCATAAGTAGAGGATGTAAAAAGCCTAAAATCCACGACTTATCAATAAACAGGTGGTTTCTCATTCAGAATAGGGAGTACATATGTTCAGTTTTAGTTTCAGCACTTATTACATGTTTAGTGATTTGGGTTGTCCTTTTCCCGAGCACCCCACTTACAGTTCTTTCTTTCAGTTGCTTTACATACCAGTGCAATTCAATTGTACTGACATCCCTTCTTTCTCAAGTCCTGCATCTCGCGATGAAGGTAACAATTTACAGGACGATGCATCTACTTGCTAGGATATCTAGTATTAGCTGATTGGTGAGCCCCAGATCTTTTGGGGCCTTATCATTTATTTACAGTATTTACAGACAATCAATATTTTCAGTACTTCAGTAGAGGCTTCATAGACTAGAGTAACAGTTAGACAGAGTCGCAGGCTGTTCAAGTTAAGCTATGTTGGCTACAGTTATGCTTTAGACTTGTATTAGCGTTTTCGCACTTTGATTATGTATCATTCAGACGTTCAGTATATCATTATGTGTTAGTTTATTTTTTGCATTCAGTATGTTATGATACCACATGTTGATTCAGTCAGCTAGTTTGTTCGCTCGGTCATATGTAATCAACACGGTGTCGTGGTTAGGTGCCCGTGCCTGGGGTGATGTGTAGCTCGTATAGAGCTTGTTAGTTGTTAAAAGGAGGTCGGGTGTGGACTACACCTTTGTATATAGCTTCGGGAGCTCTATGTTCTTTTATTGCTTAACGATAGTCTTGGTATATTTGTAGTATGTTGTTGGGCCATTGGCTATGTTGATATTAGCTATCTTGAATAGGTTAAACTTATATTTGAAGGATTGACTAGTTGTGGTCATTCAAAGATCGAATTGAGGTATGTGAAGGCAATTCCCTGGCTTTGTTTTGGCATAAATCCTCAATTAAGTGAGTCCTGAATAAGAGCACAAAGAAGTACCTCGATAAAGATCTCATCCCTATATGGTTCATGATAGCTTTGTCGTAGTTTCACTTGGTGGGAGTTTATTTTCAGTTTAGCATTATTGCTTATGTAGTTAGTACATATCAAGGTTGCTTGTAGAGTTTATTGAAGTATGCACTTGCCTACGGGGCTATCTATTCACATGTTGCCTTCAAGGTTAAGACTATACGGGTTCCTTCGGGGCTATACAGGTGCGCGTTTGCCTTCGGAGCTATATATAAATACAGATTTCCTTTGGGGATATATTGAGTGCCTTTGGGGCTAATTATGCATGTTTAAATGCCTTATGCGAGGCTAAGTAGTTTGATATCATGTTATTAGCTTTTATACTTTAGAGGTAGGTAAGTACAACTAGATTCTTTATCGCTCTTCGCCTTATATTCGCCTTTATGTTACACTTCGCCCGCAAGATCGGGCCACCACCTTTATACTCGATACATGTTACATCTTTGAAATTTCGTGTTGTTACATTATGAGAAGGCTGACACAAGACTAAAGTGGAAATGAAGCCCTTATAAGGTTAAGGAGGGTATTTGATAACTTTAAGTGTGTACCTTAAGGTCTTGGAGTCACATGAATTGGCGGAAGTAAGTTCGTTGAAGGAATTGGAATTTGAGTCATGTTTTGGGAAGATTTCGTATCATTGGACTTATACATTGCTTAGAATTACCTTGAGAGGGAGATATAGGGCCCCTTATATGGTTAATGAAGTTTTATATAAGTGCCCAGAAGGTTCCATAAGGATTGGAGGTCAAACGAATCGAAAAGAACATTTTTCGCCGAAAATCGGAGTTTGTAGACCAGTTTGCTATCGTAAACTAAGTTTACTATGCAGAAAACTGGCCGTAAACTCACCAAAAGGGCTGGCCTCACTGCCCAACCTCCTCCCTAAGGAGAGGAAGGGATTTGCAGCCGCACATCCAATATGCTGAGCCGTAACTCCACCGCAAATTGATGCACGGGGGGAGCGGGGGGGGGGGCGAATTTGACACTTTTTAAATCCCAAAAGATCCTATTTTTATATCAACCTTCCACACTTATTTCCCCACACTTCTAAAGAGTTCTTGAGAGTTCTTGAAGGTTCCATAACACTCCAAACCTTTCCATATCATCAAGAGAGAAGATCAACATCAAAACCCCAAAGCTAATCCATGGAAGATGATGGTTCTTGCTTCTCTCCAAAGTTGTGATGAACCTGATCTTGGAGGGAGTTGAGTAAGGTGAAGATCTTTTATTATAAGGTATATTCTTCCTATTATTACATGATTTAGTTAATGTAAAGGTTTAGTAACTCTTGGGAAGGAAAATAATTAATTGGAGAATCATAAAGTGTTGAAGTGAAAAAAGACGACTATGAGATGAACTTGAAAAGGGCTTTTGGAAAAATTAGAGACTAAAATGAATATAACTTCTTGATTATGATATTGTGGATACTGTTATTGTTGTTTGGGAGATGTTTTGTAATATGGTGAAAGTCGATGAAATAGGGGAAGTGCTGCCCAAATTTCGTTAACTCGTTAATTATACTAGTTTGAACTTAAGAGTGTTTTCAAGACTTAACCTTAGTATAAATCCTCTTGAATGTAGATTTTTTGGACTTTGGAGGAGAACGTTAAGTAAATAAGAAGACATAAAGTTATGTCAAGGCTAACCCTTTTTTCTAAAGGCATGATTTCCTCGTCGTGAATCCATCTATGATGTTCATAATGCTCTACTTCCTAGAGAATGCTAGAAGATCATGACTACCAAGATTCTTAAGATATTATTGATAAAAGCTCTTTCTAGTGATGATGATAATGATGATGATGATAGTGATTCCATAATAGAACTCGGGGGCTTACCGAATCCATGTCACCCCGATAGAATTGTAATATTCCTTTAGATACTCATGTATGTCATATATGTATATAGTTATGATTGTGACACCGAGCTTATATGGCCGGGTACGATAGCTATTGTGCGCGCACCACTGCAGTTAGGTACGGACAACACTGAGCCTTGCTATGGCCGGGTATGGATGACACCGAACCTACATGGTCAGGTATGGTAAAATATAGTTATATGTATGAAATGTTTTCTCTAGAGAAAGGTTAAGTTTGCATGACATTCGTCTTAAGAAGCGCTATAAGGTATAAATTGCTCTCTTTATCTTATGATATCTTCATGCTTTCATCATGTTACTATTCATGCCTTACATACTCAGTACATTGTTCGTACTGACGTCCTTTTGTTTGTGACGCTGTGTTCATGCCCACATGTAGACAGGGAGACAGACCAGAACTTCAGGCTGCTTCGTTGGTGATTGCATAGTAGTGCTCCTTTTGATCCGGAGCTGCAATAGTCGGTATTATTCTTTTGTGTACATAAATGGGCATGGCGGGGTCCTGTCCCGTCTATACGATATCACATACTCCTCGTAGAGTCTCGCAGACAGATGTGTATAGCTAGATATCCCTCAGTGTTGTTGGCTTATATTTTGTATATCATTTTTATAGACTTGTCGGCTTGTGTATATACGGGCATAGTTAATGATGTTGTATAAAAGCGTATATGTTTGATGGAACTTGTGTCTTTTTAGTTCATGATAATTAAGAGTTAGCCATGTGGCTTACCTAGTTATGATTATGAAAGTATATTGAGAGGTGCTCGGTAGGTTAGCTCCGGGTACCCCTCATGGCCCTCCGGTTGGGTCGTGACAATACATTATTTTATACTGACGTCCTTTTACTGGGGATGCTGTATTCATACCTGCAGGTTCAGATAGAAAGCTGGAGGGACCGCCTCTGTAGATTGTCGAGCACCAGCTAGTGTGGTAAGATCCATGTCATTCGGAGTTGCCAAGTCTAGTGTTTTGTGTGTATACATATGATGGGTAGGTCGGGGCCTATCTCAACCATAGTACAGTCGCTACTCTTTAGAGGCTTGTAGACATATTTTGTATGTCCATTATTATCAGTATGGCAGCCTTGTCAGCCCTTATATATATATATTTTTCCTTTTGGCTTTTACGGTTTGTAGACTTACAGGGTGAACCTTTCGGCTCACATAGTGATATCGGTTAACCTACTTTCAGATCTAAATCGTGTTGTAGAGTTGAGTCGTAGAAAGCTTGAGTTAAACTTATGAATTGGTGTTTATATACGGAGATGCCGGTGACTAGGGAGACTACTGCTAGTTAGAGAGGTAATGCAGTAGTGGGTGAGGGGACCAGCAGGGTACCCTCAGTAGATGGGTCCCAGTCCGAGGCCTAGGGTGAGATACCTTCTTAGCCATCACCGACTCTTCCTCCAACTAAAGAGTTTTCGAGGGAGTCAGCACCTCCAGTACACTCTCATGTGCCTTCTGATTAGGATATCAGGAATGTGGTGCAGTTGCTGACATAGATAGTGGCCACCCAGAGGCAGCCGAGAGCATCAGCTACTGCAGGACCTTCATAGGGGCTCGGCATTTTGAGGGTTCGTGAGTTTCTGGCTCTAGACCCTTTAAAGCACACGGGGACTAGGCAGGATGAGGACCCACATAATTTTATTAATTAGCTTCACCATATCTTCTAGGTGATGTATGCTTCAGAGACAGTAGAGTTAGCAACTTGTAGGTTACGAGGTATAGCTGTCCTATGGTATGAGGGATGGGAGAGTTCCAGAGGACCTGACGCACCTCCAATAGATTGGCCTGAGTTCTCAGAGGCTCTCTTAGACCACTACCTGCCGTTGGAGATACGAAAGGCTTGGGTGGATCAGTTCCCAGCTGTTCAGCAGGGTAGTTCGAGTGTCTGTGAGTATTGCCTTCAGTTTGACTCCTTGACTAGATATGCTTCATCTCTGGTTGACGCGACGAGGGCTAGGATTCACAAGTTTATAGCAGGGCTACATCCAAATTATGTTGAAGCTTTGTCTACACCCGTATTGAATGATAACATGGATATCTCCCAGATTTAGGCATTTGCACAGAATCTGGAGGATCGTAGACGCCAGCAACAAGTTATGGAGAGGATAGAAAGGGAGCAGCATAAGAGAGTGAGGTCCATTAGTGATCGGAGAGATGCTCAGGGTAGCTTCAGGCGACGCTATCATGGTTGGCCACCACTACCTCAGTCCCAGAGTTATAGATCAAAACAATATATTCCATTAGGACCTGGCGAGAGTTTACAAGCATCTGAGTCTCATCAACAGTCGGGCTCAGGTCAGATGAGATCAGTTCCACTGCGATGTGGTACTTAGGACAAAGGGCATTATGGGAGGTGAAAACTTGGTTTGACCGCGTGTTATACATGCGGTCGTGAGGGGCATATGATGAGGGACTACCCGATGAACAGGCAGGGTGGCATGGCTCAGCCGACTAGGTCAGTAGCAAGGTCATCTTCTTCGGTACATCCTCCAGGATGTGGATCCCAGCCTTTTACTGGACGAGGTTGAGGTAGAGGGGGAGTCCAGTTCGAGCGGTGGCGTAACCGCATTTACATCTTGGCAGATTACCAGGACCTAGAGTATATGCTAGACGAGGGAACAAGTACGGTGATTGTTTTTTCTCATAGTGTATATGTTTTATTAAATCTTAGATCTACCTTATCCCCTGTCACACCATTTGGTGCGGGTAACATAGGGATGTGTTAATACTATTGCTGGGTTGTCGAGGAAAGCCTAAAATAGGTTAAAAGAAAATAGGGAACCCGAAGGTAGAAGGAAAAGAAATGACCTAAGTTATTAAGAAATTAGGACCTTGATATCTTTCCCTTTCGGACAAACCAATATTATAGCTACACCCGTAGTCGTGAACTTATGAATAGCTTGGTGGAATTTGGAAAGTTGGAGAAACAGAATTCGTAAGAAAGTTATCTGAAGATAAAGAGTTAGGAGTCCGATTACTAGGCTTAAGACCAGTAGATGTTATTATCTAGAAAATAGGTTGGTAGACTCGCAAGTAAAGAAGAGATTAAGAAGTGACTTTAAAGTAGAAGTATGTTTTAGCCCACGAGGAAACATTTAACATTTATTAGCCCCATGAAGGCCCGAAAGTTTGTTTTGTTGTGATTATGGCCCTAGGAGGTATATGTATGGTTTTCTTGGCTGTGTGGCAGGTTGGTAGTAGTACAGTTATAGGGGAGACTCTGTCCTAATTTATGTAGACCTCTAGAAGTTTAACATTCGAAGACGAATGTTTCTAAGGGGGGAATGATGTTACATTTCGTATTTTCATACGTTGGGATGTGTCGTAATAAATTCATATGAGCTTGAAGGGATTAAGGTCATTCATGATATTATAGAGGGTTTATGACAGTGTTATTGTAAGACCCTGTAAGTTTGACAACCTTGATACCAATAGATATTATTTTGATATGGTATATATATTTTCTTTTAATTAAAACCCTTTTTAGTAAAGATTTGATCAGTATGATTTCGAGTAGTTACTATTATTACTATTTTCGGATATGCTTAAAGTTATACACATGATATGAGGAATTTTATAAATGGTTTTTCTTATTTATAAAGGTAGAAATTATTTTCTCACAAAAAAAAGAAAGTTATTTTTTTACCATTTTGAGAATTAATAGTACAAAAATTTGTACTCTTGATATAAGATTGAAAAATTGGAATTTGATAAAATTACATAGGTGTCAATAAGTAGTTATGAGTGTTATTTTACTAATGAGTTGGAATTAGTAAGGTTTTTGCAATATAAAGCATAACATTTTATATTATTTATATCTCATGCTTATCTATTCACCACCTAGATCAATTATTATATGAGTTAATAGAATACCTTTATTACCATAGTCTTTTTGTAGCTAGGTAGAAGGTTTAGTGTTTTTTTCATTAGAAGAAACATTCCAGTAACATGAAGGATGACCTATATTACTAGGTTCTATAATCTTTAATGGATAAGTAATGGAAATAATGCATGCCATATTTTATGGCTTAACTAGTAGGGCACGTTTCTGATGTTTTGCTCTAATATTTACTTGATTTCCTACATTATTATGTTAGCATATGTAGTATATTATATTGCATATGTATCATAAAGGTGGGGTTGTACTTCACCCACGTTACCACAGGTATGCTGGATACATATTGTAGACATCAGCACCGCCTCTTCATATTTTTGGGCTAATAACGGTACTGTGGCCATTAGCTTACTAGAATTCTACCATATCATCCTACTACATTTATATATATATATATACATCTGATTCCATAACTCTACATCGGTTTCCCCCGGATCATATTACGTCGATTCTTTGTCGTGAAGTAAGATGATGGGAAGCTTTTAAGAAGGTGACCCTAGTATGATTTATCATGCACGAGCTCATATGAGCATCCAAGGTATGTATTTGTTTAAAGAACTCACGTGACGGTGATCGGAAGTCGTGAGTTCAAGTCATAAAATTTGTATAAATTGATTATGGGTTCTTGTCTTGTGATATGGAGATCGGTGGGGGTTTGGTAGCTCGTATAGAGCTTGTTAGTTGTTAAAGGGAGGTCTGGTGTGGAGTACAGCATTGTATATAGCTTCGGGAGCTCATTTCTCTTTGATTGCTTGACGATAGTATTGGTATAGTTGTAGTATGTTGTTGGGTTGTTGGCTATGTTGATATTAGTTGTCTTAAATAGGTTAAACGTATATTTGAAGGATATGTGAAGGCTATGCCCTTTCTTTGTTTTCGCATGAATCCTTAATCGAGCGAGTCCGGAATGAGAGCACAAAGAAGAGCCTCCATAAAAATTTCATCCCTATATAGTTCATGATAGCTTCGTAGTAGTTTCCCTTGTCGGGAGTTTATTTCAGTTTAGCATTATTGCTTATGTAGTTTGTACATAGAAAGGGTGCTTGTAGAATTTATAGATGTATGCACTTGCCTACAGGGCTATCTATTCACATGTTGCCTTCAGGGCTATTGATTATACAGTTGCCTTCAGGGCTATACAGATACGCGCTTATATATATATATACATACAGATTGCCTTCGGGGCTATATTGAGTGCCTTTGGGGTGATGCACTTGCCTTCGGGGCTAATTATGCATGCTTTCGGGGCTATATTGAGTGCCTTTGGGGCGATGCACTTGCCTTCGGGGCTAATTATACATGTTTAGATGCCTTATATAAGGTTACGTAGTTTGATGTCATGTTATTAGCTATTAGACATCAAAGGAAGTTAAGTACAGCCGGATGCTTTATTGGCTCTTCAGTTCATATTCAGTTTATGTTATACTTTAGTTTTGTATCAGTTTAGTCACCTTACATACTCGGTACATTATTTCGTACTGACGTCCCTTCACCGGGGATGTTGTTTTCATGCCCGTAGGTTCAGATAGGCAGCTGGAGGGACCGCCTCACTAGATTGTCGAGTACCTGCTAGTGTGGAAAGATCCATGTCATTCGGAGTTGCCAAGTCCAGCGTTTTGTGTATATATAGATGATGGGTAGGTCAGGGCCCTTTCCCGACCATCGTATAGTCGCTACTCTTTAGAGGCTTGTAGATGTATCTTGTATGTCCAGTATTGTCAGTATGGCAACCTTGTCGGCCCTTGTACATATTTCCTTTTGGCTTTTGCTCTTTGTAGACTTACATGATGGCCTTGTCGGCCCGCATAGCGATACTTATGTTCTACAAGACGTGATGATCCCGCTTTGGTTGAGGTGATTGTTGTTCACAAATATGTTAGTGTATGGCCTTATCGGCCTAAGTTATGATACCACGCTTATAGAACCACTTCTTTGGCGTAAGCTATTCATTGGGACACAAGTTATATGAGCTATAGATTGGTATGCTCGGGCCTAGTGAGGCACCGGGTGCCGGCCACGCCTCTCCAGGCTTGGGGCGTGATAGTTCGCCTACCGGCGAATAGTATAGGTGTCATCATGACACGTGAAATGGGTTGTGACTAGTTCGTATCAAAGCTCTAGGTTCTCTAGTCTCACAAGTATAAGATCAATGTCTAGTCGAGTCTTGCGGAATGGCATGTAGACGTCCGTACCCATCCTTGAGAGGCTATAGTACATTTAGGAAATTTCCATTCTTTCATTCCTTTCGTGTTAGTTCATTCAAATTGGTATTTCATCGATTGAAATTAGTATCTGAACTTTCCTGTCTTATTCTCTCACTTATGGGGGAACACGTTCTTGAATTCGCACGCGAGTGGCTTGATATGATGTCGTGCGGTATGGTACGAGATATGTTACTATGGTACATACGCTTGACTAAGTTCAGTTTTCAGCTAAGTTCGAGACTCTTCAGTTCGCTATTGGGAAGGTGGAATGATGATGCAGAGGACTGCATGATCGCCATTTCTTCAACGATTTGATCGGAAGTCGAGGGAGTGAAATTATAGCTTACAAGAATGATTTGCTCGAGGTGTGATTGGTTTGGGGAAAGTTTCATCGTTGTCAAAGTTTAGCATAATAGTTTGTGGCATTAGTGTATCAATGTCAAGTCAACAGTTCAACAATGGAAAAGTATGGATGTCGATTCTGGAGACAAGTGTAAATTCAGGAAAGATTGTTGGATTTGACAAGGGAATCATGACCGTGTTAAGGCAATGAAGAAAATTTGAGGATAAGGACATGAAAGACGAATTTTGTGGTAAGGTGTGAGGGAGTAAGATTTCGTAGGGTATATTGGTAAGAGTACTTCCTTGTCCTACGGGATGGAGGCGTAAGGAAGAGAATTTAGATAGATCAATCCCCTCTGTATGAAGGGAACAATTGGTATCTGGCACGCACGTTAGGATAAGGTTGCAAGATGTACGAGGGTGGACGTTGTATAGGGTTATGAAAAGTTAAGTTGGGCTTCGCCATGACAAAATTGTAGGTGGTGGAGTAAGAACTAGTGGTTTGTGAATTCCATCAGGATATGTCTATCTGTTCTAGGCCAGGTGGCAAGGATACTTGTGATGAGTGCATCTTAAGGGGATAGACGGTTGTGATTCTTCAGTAAAGGGTGTGTTTGTATGGTCTTTTGGCAATTCGAGCATAGTGATAAAAAGGGGATCGTCTGAAATCGAAAGCTTGTTGATTTGAGAATTATGTTGTGGTTATTTAATGTAGAGGGGATGTAAAGGTTCATGGATGAGTTCGTATGTTCGGTTATGTCATAGGCTAATGGGGGCCAGTGGTTGACTAATAGAAAAGACTATAGTGATAGGCAAGTGTGACGTTCTAGTACTCAAGGATTTATCGAGTGTTGTATATAATCTTGGAGAAAGGGTGTAGACTTTGTATCCATGGTGTAAGACTCGGCTAGTCCCTGCGATTCTGGTGTTACGACTCAGTGGAGTTGATTGAAGGAGAGGGTTAATCGCTAAATTTATTAGAGGTGTACTGGTTTGTCAATTAAGGCTAGAGGTGGTTCTTCGAGGGAAAGCATTTTTTAAGGACCCTTGGGTGAGGGTCGGTAAATAAGAACATTTGAAGTGGTAGGTCAATGATGGTTTTGAACTAATTCAAGTCGTGAAGGACATTTCAGAAATTGAGTTAAGGGACTTTGGCAAGGGTACTTCGGTGGAGTTATATGAGGACGTTAGTAGGATTGGGTGTACGGTAATTAAGGATTGCCCTATGGATTATGGATCGGTTCAGTGGTGGTTTGGGGGATTGCATCGCTGATGATTGATTTGTGTTGGAGGAACCAGAGTTGGTCAGTATTTTCTAGTGGGGTGGCTACACAAAGGTTGGTACATAGGGTGCGCCGGATTTAGAGTGCTTCTCATTTTGAAGTTCGAGTGAGGCAAGGGACACTCTCGGTTGTTTTGTTTGAAGAGTATGGCATACTACTATCTCCAGGATCGGTTCAACCATTTTACGGGGCTTGTGGTTTTGCTGTATACCTTTAAGTGGGATTGAGTGATGGTTGGTCGGTGCCAATGAATGTGATTTAAATGGAATAGAGGAATTGAAGAATTAAGATAAGGTATAGTCGATAGAGAATCGGAGAGAATAAAGTACATTTCGAGAAAAGGGAAAGATTCGGTTTAGAAGCAACAGGATTACTGGGTCAGGTGGATTTGGTGGTGTTGTTTGCATCATTCACATGGGGTGTGATTGCTAAGTACGCTTTAAGAAGGAATCTTGGGAATCTTTATAATTTGAAAGTTAGAGTTATATTTTATAGGTGAGACCGTATTCTTGTTAGTGGATTATGTTGTAAGTGTTGCTAACTAGGTAGCATGGGGGAGTATTTCGGATATTAAAGACTTGGGAATAGTTCTGCGAGGTTTTGTACAAGGACTGAAGATTTGATACTTTCGGAATTGTTAAAGGCATATGAAGGTGTTACAATTGGAGATTCTATGGTTAAAGGTGTATTAACTGAGGCCGTAGGTTTTGCGTTGAAATGTTCAGAGTTGTGATCGAGTTAAGAGGAAGCACGAGGAGAGTTTGATGTATTTAGAGTTCATGGGTTCAGTCAGATTTGCGTATCAGGTGAAAGTTGAGAAACATGAAGATTGCAATCATAAAACATGGTTCTTCGGTACTAAGTTGATGACTTGGATAGAATTCAGCCTTTGGAGTTGAGGTGACTGTATATGATTGATTATTCATGCGAAAAGAGATTATAATCAATCACAACGGATGTATGAAATGACTATAATTGGTTTCGCGAAGGCTTGGAGTCAGTTCGGGTGATCATTGGTGATTTTCAGGGAGTTGTACATTTATTTCTAGTCAGAATTTTTTGATTAGAGCTAGGGGAATATGTTTATATTACTAAGAGGTCTTATGGTTATTCTAGTAAACAACTTTCAAGTATTCGATGGATTCAGTTCAGAATCGAGGTATGACGGGTTTACCGAGCTTTATCGAGGTTTGCGAGTGGACTTGATAATATTTTACCGAGGGCAGCTATTTGAGACAGTTATAACGGTTTACGCCGGTACTTGGTGATAATTTGAGGAGGAGCAAATGGTTATGGAAGTCTTTAGGGTGATGCGCATGGTATTTTGTGGAAGATTTTTTAGGGATGGGACGATGGGCGTTAACCAAGTAGCTTCAACTCAATGAAATGGGACTAACGGAATTGGGATTAGCATAATCGCCGTTGGATAAGATCAATTTTGAGGGATTGCTTAGAGTTTCTCAGATAAGCAAGGATTCTTTCCTGACAAAAGGAAGTCCTGATTTGGGCTTCTGGCATGTGTCTAGGTGTTCTAAGGAAACTTGGGTCGACAAACAACCTTGGAAGGTGTGAAAGAAGGGTCAGTAGAATCAGAATATTTTATCAGTATAGGTTGGGCTATGGGTTGTGGTGACAGCTAAAGGATTGTGGCAATTAGAGTGACAATTGTGGAATCAATCGATTGCGAATAGAGGTGTGGTTATATCAAATCAGAAAATTCAAGTGGAGGCAGTTCTTATATTTGGGGATCAGTTGTGAAAGAAATTTTGAGAGTGGAAAAATATGGAAATTTGGGTCTTTAAGCTATGTTAAAGGAAGTTGTGATTGATAAGATGAATAAGCAGTGCTATCGGCATATTTCTTGACTGTGGAGGCTTTCATGAAGTTATAATTCCTTGGTCACTCGTTGGTTTTCGTACTTCCCTTATCGTTCGAGGATGAACGATCGTTTAATTAGTATCTGATGTAATGACCCATTTGGTCGTTTAGATCATTTTACTATTTTTCCCTAAAGTACACTTCCCGTAGTCTCTTGTCTGTGTTTGTGACTTACGGGGATAAGTGGAGCGGTTCCCGAGGCAATCAGGCAGTCGAGGTTGGTTTTCAAGATTTTAGAAGTTTTTAAGTTGAATAAGTAAAAAAATGTTGACCAGTAGTTGTCCTTTGGGTAAATGAGTGTTTTTGGGATTTTCGTCGGCTCCATTAGGTCCGAAAGGTCGATTATAACTTGGTTGAGTGGTTGGTTTTGTTCTCGAGGGACTCAGAGGTGTTTTGGGCTTTTGGATGGAATTCTAGTTTTGGGCGTTTGGGGTTGACCGCGTCAAGATGGCCTCTTTTGGGAATTCCAAGTGTGTGGGTGAGTTCGTAGCATGTTTTTAGAGTGGGATGCATGTTTGGTTTGTATTTGGGAGGTCTCGGATGAGTTTTGGGTTTCGGGATGAAGTGGGTGAAAAACTAGTATTTTATGGTATCTGGTGTGCTGCATCTGCGGTTATGGGACCACACCTGCGGGTCCGCCTCTATGGAATTTTGGTCAGCACGTGAGAGAATTTGGGGGTCTGGGGAGGCCACAACTGCGGGCCTTCATCGCACCTGCGCAAATGGGAATTATAAGTTTGGCGCCATCTGCGGCCATTTATTTACAGATGCAAGCCCGCACCAGTAAGGAATTGTCCGCAGGTGCGGTATCGCTGAATCAGAAAAACCCGTTTATTACCTAATTTGTGCTTAGTTCATTTCATTCACAAATAGAACACCTAGAGAGCTTGGTAGGGCGATTTTGTGGAATATTTTGAGATTTTTCCTTGGGGTAAGTGTCCTACCTTCTTTTTATGTTTATATCATCATTAAATTTAGGAATCTATGTTAGAAATCATGTGTTTAGTTGGGGGATTTGGGTTATGAACCCTAATATGATTTTTGAACCTTCTTCAATCTAATGTGGTTTGTGTTGAGTAATCTCCTTATATTCTAAGCATTTAACCAATGGGTAACTAGTTCCTAAGCTTGAATCTCCCTTTTGACTCAAAAATCTTGATATGAAAATTGAGGGTTTCTCCAATATTTGGGTTTTTTTTTTTTTTTTTTTAATTATTGATGAAATTAATGCTCTTTTGGGATTAGATTCCTATGAAACTTGGTATTTTGACTTCCTAGACTATGAGTAAACTAATTTTCCAATCAATTTCCCATTTTGCACTCGTGGGTTCGGGGTCACCTTTTGAGGTTGTTTTTTTGATTTGATATGGTAATATGGTAACATGGGTGTCCTTAGATTCGTAATCTAATGTAGAATATTTACTTGATAGATTTTGATCGTTCTGACGCGATTCGAAAAGGGAAAGCTCAAATTGGATAGTTCGTGTTTACGGATTACCTTTGTTAGATTCCGATTAGAGAATGGTATATAGATGGTAGTTATTGACGGGGAAAGCATGATAGGCCTTCGGGCATGGTGGTGGTGATAAATCTACTGGTTTGGTATGGATGTTGTTATGTGGGCTTGTCGCCATGTTTGTTAATACTAGTGCTAGTTGATAGATTTGTTTTGTCATTTGATTCTCACTTATCTCATGCAAGGGAAGGCTGAAAGTAATGACTTGAATTGTGATCAGTATTCTCGGCATGCATTATTTGATTCTATGACATGTGTTGTTATATATCACTTACCTCATCATAAAGGAAGGATAACATTAAAGATTTAAGTTGTGATTCGTATCCATGGCATATGTCTTCTGATTCTAAGAGATTGTGATATTGATGATTGATTCCATGCATGGCGTACATCCCATAGTTCATATGTGATTTGATATGATTTTGATTCGAAATGATGGTAAGTGAGAGAGTCAAGCCCCTAAGGTCTTTGCCGGAGAGCATAAAGGAGAGAGAATGCTCGTGATCCAGGGTCTTTACCAGAGCGAGGGAGTGCTCGTGATTCGAGGTCTTTACTAAAGCGAGGGAGTGCTCGTGATCCGAGGTCTTTACCAGAGGCAAGGGAGTTCTCATGATCCGAGGTCTTTATCAGAGCGAGAGGGTGCTCGTATCTGAGGTCATTTGCTGGAACGAGGGTACATGGACTTCGCAGGTTTATGTGGAAAAACCCTTTTAATAAATATAAACTAATAATTTATTATTTTTAGAAAAAAAGGGGTGAGACAATTAAGATCAGTTCTTGTCTTTGGGGGAGTTTGCGTACAACAACAGTTACCATTCAATCATTGAGATGGCAACATTCGCGGCATTAGATGATAGGAGGTGTCTTTCTCTCGTTGGTTGGTTGGACGCATTTGAGGTGAGGCCTTGGTGTACAGACTTGCTTCGTGATTCCTTAGATAAGGTCAAGTTGATTCAGGAGAGACTTCCTACAGCTCAGAGTAGGTAGAAGATTTATGCGGACCGGAAGGTTCGTGACCTAAAGTTCATGGTGGGTGAGCGTATTCTGCTGAGGGTTTCACCCATGAAGGGTGTGATGTGGTTTGGGAAGAAGGGCAAGTTGATCCCTAAATACGTTGGTCCATTTGAGATCGTTTAGCATATTGGTGACGTAGCCTATCATTTGCTTTGCCTTCTGGGTTGTTGGGTGTTCACCCCGTGTTTCATATTTCTATGCTGAATAAGCATCATTCGGATGGTTCTCACGTGCTTGTTGGGATTCGCTGTTGCTTGATCAGAATTTGACTTTTGAGGGGGAGCTAGTTGTTATTTTGTATAAACCGATCCAAAAGTTAAGGAGATTGCCTCAGTAAATGTTCAGTGGAGGATTCGTTCGGTTGAGGAGGCTACTTGGGAGACCGAGTCAAATATACGGATTAGATATCCCTAGCTTTTCGGCGATTCAGGTATTTCTCTTCATCTTCATGTTCGAGGATGAACATATGTTTAGTAATGGATGATCTAACGACCCATTAGGTTGTTTTCGCTAATTTGACTATTTTACCCTGTTGACCTTTCCCTAGCTTCATTAGGGTATATTTGACTTTTGGGGATGGGTGGCATGATTCCCGAGGCATTCAGATGTGTTTTGAGTAAGAAAATGGAAAATTTTTGAAATTCTTTAGTGTTTGGTTGACCAAAGTCGGCATTGGGGGTAAATAGGTCTTTTTGGTAATTTGGTCGGTTCCAATAGGTCTGGAATGTCGATTATGACTTGGTTGAGTACTTGGTTCTATTCCTGAGAGACTCGAGGGGTATTTTGGTCATTTGGTTGTGCATATAGTTTTAAGGTGTTTGGGGTTGATAGTGTCAAGATGACCTCTTTTGGAAATAATGAGTGCGCGAGTGAGTTCATAGTGCATTTTATAGCTAAGATGCATATTTGGTTTGTATCCGGGAGGTTCCGGATGAGTCTCGAATTTTTGGGTTTAAAGAGTGAAAACCAGATTTTTTGGTTTCAGTTTTCTGGTTTCCTTCTACGGAGGAGCGCATTCGCGAGCAAGGGCTCGCGTTCGCGAATAAGGAAAATGATCTGGGCCGGGTCGACTGACCCATCGCGTTCGAGATGGCCTGGTCACATTCGCGTAGGCTTGGGCTGGGTTGGTGGCCGCATTCGCGAGGAAGCCTCACGTTCGCGAAGAAGTATTACCATCTGGACCGATATTAAAAGGCCATTTTTTGTTTTGACTCCTCATTCATATATTTGATATTTGGGAGCTCGGTTTAAGGTGATTTTGGGGGATTTTGCATGATTCCTCTATTGGGTAAGATTCTAACCTTCCTTTTATGATTATTTGAAGGATTAGTAAGGGTTTTCATGCTAGGATTCATGATTTAGGAGTAGAAAATTGGGGGCTTTGAACCCTAGGCTTGAAATAAGAAATTATTCAATTGAGCATGAATTTGTGGATAGATTTGATTCATTTTTGAGATATAGACTCTATAAATCATGAGTAAATTAATTTTGAGTTAAATTTCCCCTTTTTCCTTTCGAGGCTCGGAATCCTATTTTGGGTGACTTTTTGGGTTCGGATTTAAAGTATGCTAATATAGGTATCTGTGGATTCGTATGACTTTCTAATTTAATAATTAGACCTTATTGAACCTGATTTTCCTAAGCAATTACAGGTTTGACCTTCGATGTTTAGAACAGGGTTTTGGGTTGACTTTCTAGGCCCAAATATTTTATAGGGTGATGTGGGTATCGATTGACTTGTATTCTTATGTCTAATTCATGGTTGAACAGATTGGGATCGTTCGGAGGCTCTACAAAAGGGTAAGGCGTTATGATGGTTGGACTTCTATTCCAGGCATGTTCAGACTATGTACCTTAACTTAAGCGTCATGGTTGGTTATAATTGGAGTAATAAAAAGGGACGACGGGGGTAATAAAAGGCTTGTGACTTGATGAGCCTTTGTATCAGATACCGGTGTCATGATAAGGGTATTTGCGTAAATTTTTATTGTATAGTCCGGTCTCAATGCCATGCTTTGGGCATTAGCTGATAGCATATATTGATTGTGTCTGTGATTGGGATATGAGGTCCCTTATTTACTACTTCTATGCATATTGCCTAGCTCATTGTGATTATGTGCTCTCATCATTCCTAAATACTCGTTTAAAAGTGGAAAAGAGCTAAAGATTGACTCTTTATTTCCTAGCTTGATGCTTATTGTGTTGCATGTCATGTTCTTACTTATTATAGTATCTCATGTGCATTTTGAGGATACTTGGGAAAGGTCCGATGGAAATGATTTTGGATGGAGTGATGATTGCTTTTGCGCGCATTGGCTATATGACAGGTAATTTGGGCCTAAGGGCTAAGTATTGTGACTGGAAGTCTAAAATGGCTATGAACCGATGTGATCAGGGAGATCCATGAATGTCGGGTAGGTATATGGGCCTCGTAGGTCCCCCATGGGTCACGATTCATTAATGTTCCAACATGTGTGTACCGGGAGATGTATATAGGCCTTGCATTGCATTTCACATCATTGCATATCATATCATATTATCTTATTGATTGTTGGTTGTGACTTGTTGAGTTGATTTCCTGATTTGCCTTAATTGTTTACTTGGAAACTTGTTGGACTTGTAGATTACAATCTTCACTTAGGGTCGCTCGATGATGCTGCTGAGCACCCATTGTTCTTTGTACTCACGCTACACTTGCTGCACTTTTTTGTGTGCAGATTATGTGCCCAGTACTAGCAAACCTCCATACCATGTGGTTGCTCGTTGAGGAGTCCATTCGGAGAGTTCGGGGTGATCTTCATGATGATCCGTAGGACCAGATTTTCCTCTATCTCTTATTTTTCCTGTCTTTTCATTCATGATGATTTGAGTACTATTCAGACCTGTATTAATATTTAGTAGTTCTTGTACAAGTGACACAAGATTCGTGGTTGGTTGTACTTATCATTCCGCACTTTTATGATTATAAGGCTTTAAGACTTAAAAATTGACTTGTATGTTTATTCCGCTTTATTCTCTCTTTCTTTTGCTTATAATTAGGTTGTGATGGCTTACTGACTCGAGGGAGTTAGTGCCTTCATGGCTTTTTAAATTGGGTAGTGACAGCAATGCAATAGTCATATGCATCAGTATACACACACTCCTGTAGTACGTTTTACGTGACTCATGGGGGACTCATGAGGTCCATATACCCACCCGGATTACCAGATCACATCGGGTCATAGTCGTTTAGCTGTAATATCATCATCACTCCCTCCATGAACCATATCCAATATCCAGCCTCCTAAGCCCCTTTCTCATATTTCATCAATTAAATGTCAATAATATCATGAAAATATTAATGGATATGTGTACACCATGCAAATGTATAATATCAAGTCAATATGATGTATACATGTCCTTTTCATAGTTTGGAGGAGATATGGAGTGATGAATGCAAATCAAGTCAACAATCACAAGAGGTCATAATAAACCATATATGCATTTCAATCATAATACACGCTACAAACCTGCTCGCGTACTCAAAATTCCCAGAAGAGGTCATCTTGACCTGATGTTGACCAAGGTTTTTCTTCAAAGTACTAGGTTTTCAACAAACGATCCAAATCACGCCCAAATGCCTCGGGACCGGAACCAATAGTCCAACTAAGCCAAAAATCACAATCCGAACCTAATGGACTCAACGAAACTTCGAAAATGGCGTATTTACCTTGATGTTGACTGTCGTCAAACTTCTCCATTTTCTTAACCTAAGGACTTTCAATTTTGCTAAAACTGAACCAGAACTCACCCGATCTCCTTGGGAACCGCGTCACCCATCCTCGCAAGTCATAAATACCAAGATGAAACTATGAGAAAGGTTATTTCAGGAGAAACAAGCGTAAAAGCTCAAAATGACCAATCGGGTCGTTACATCATCTACTACTTAAACACATGTTCGTCCTCGAATGGTAAGGAAAAGTACCAAAGTTGTCGATAAACCAAAGAATCTCCGTTATAAACCTCATCCAAGCCTCCACAGGCAAGAATCACGCTGATAACAAATCTTGTTCACTTTATCAGTCAAAATTTACTTTAACTTAGCTCAAAAACATAAATCTCCATTTTTCCCATACCAAAAGTTTCTTCCACAACTAATCTTTATATATTTGCACGGACTCCACTCGAGTTCCCTGATTTTGATTACAACCACCCTCTGAACATAATTGATTGATTCCACAATTTCCATCATCAAAACCTCAATCCTTTAGTTGTAGCCACAATCCATTACCAAGCTTGTGCCGGTCAAATACCCTGATTCTATTTATCTTTTTTCCTCGCCTTCTAAAGTCATCTTTAGCACCAAGAATTCATTTAAAACATGTTGTACCATACCACAAGTCTAAGTTATGACTCCCTCTCACCAGAAGAGAACTTAGTTCTAAGCCAATTCCAAGCCTTTCCATCGAAAACTGATTTTATCCAAGGCCGATTGCGCTAATTCCGAATCCGTTAGTTTCATTTCATCGAGCTGAAGTTATTGAGCTAACCCTTATTGTCCAATTCTTCCTATATCTTAAAAAACCATACAATGTGCATCACTCTCATGATTACCCTGTCGTGTCAAATCTGTAAAAAAAATTAACTAATCACCCCAAAGACTTCTCATATCCATTTGTACCTCCACAATACATCGCCCAGTATCTGCGCAAACCATTATAACTATCCGAATAGTTGCCATCAACAAAATATTATCAAATCTCCTTGCAAACTCCAATAAGGATCAATAACACTGTCATACCTCCATTCTGAACCGAAAATCTATCAAATCTTCCAAAATGGGTTACCATATTACCATAAATCTTCCTAGTAATATATCCACAAGCCACCCGACATTACATGAATAATTCTGAGCAGGTGTAAGATGCACAATTCACTGAATATCACCAATAGTCACCAAAATGATTCTGAATCTTTACAATATGAATAATAATTCTCGTATTTGTGGTGACCGATTCTAATCCTTTGCTCGTGAATATTCAACCTTGTACTGTCATTTCTGACTTTAAAAACTAAAATTTCAATCAACTCATCAACTTAGTACCAAGGAACTATACCTTATAACTTAATTCCACTTGTTTCTTAGTTCACACTAGCCAAATAAATCTGATAAATCGCACACGTCGAATTCTCCTTCTTGTACTTTCACTGAATTCTTTTACCACTTCGATGCAAAGCCTGCAGCCTCGTACTCCCACTTCACAACCATTGAATTTCTAATTGAAATACCTTTTTACTCCTTTAGCAAATCCAAAAGTACCAATCTCTTGCAATCCATGTGCCTTAGCATGCAAGTTTCTCCCAAATCATTCCTATCTGAAATACTCAACCATGCTATCTAGCCAGCAACACTTCCACATAATCTACTATCACGAACACCTCTCACCTCGAAAATATGACTTTAAATTTCAATTGAAGATATTTCAAGATTTCCTCTGATTAATCAACACTAGCACATTCATTATAGAACGCTATGAAATTACCCACCTTTCGCACAATGCAAGTCGATTTCCCATTAGTCTTATCATGCCAGTCGTCTGAAATTTGCACCTTATAGTCACCAAACGCAAAAGCCCATGGCACGTCGCTTTAGCACTTAATCAAATTCCATAGACCTCCTTCTTCAAGCATACTCAACAATTACACTCCATCTTAATGATGCAAGATAACACCACCATAATTCATACTTGACTCAAGTAAATCTCATTGCTTCGAATCCAAATCCTTTCCTTTTCTGAAGATGTACCTTACTTCTTCTGATTTGAAACATGACATTATCTTAATCCTTTAATCTCCATATTCCGTTCACACTCGAATTCACCGCTATCAACTGAAAATCTCTCAAACCCACTCGAGAGTGTACCGAAATATCATAAATCTTGTAAAATAGCTGAGCCAATCTTGGAGATAGTAGTAATCCACAACTCGAACAGCCAAAAATTTTCCTTGTCTCACTCTAATCTCAAATTTGGTTACTTATCTAAATTGACTGCTTCATATGAAAAATCCTTCACGAAGCCTTTCCACCCGAAAATATCAATAAACTCTGACTATTCTAACAAAAATACTTATCACCGATGTACTATCCCAAACCACAATTATACGGGCCCATAATCTGTAGAGCGGTCCTTCATTATTGTACACAGTTTCCTACTAACGTCCTCATATAGCTTCGCACAAGTATCCTTGCAAAAAATACTTTAACTGAAGAATCCTTCTTCTATCTTGGCATACGAGTCCACCAACCCGATATTAATATACTGTTGACACCTAATTTTTGACCTCCCGTAATTTACTTTAATGACTCAGAGTCCTTGGAAAGTAAATAAAATGAGCTATGCACCTTAAAGGGTTTAAATGATTTTTTATAAATTGTTCAAACCAATATTTTTACTCCTTTAAATTGATGAAAGGTTTTTTTGCATCACACCACAAAGTTATTCAGAAGTTAGTTGATACTTTGAGGACATTTATGAGATGCTTGTTAGATTTAATCAAAGAAAAAGGGCATTTTGTTTTTAAAATAATAGTCATTATTTAAAAATTAAATTGTCAAAAATCAAAATTAGCAAATACTTTATTCCCTTTAGTCCATAGAGTTTGAGTGATTTGAATAATTAAACTTCACCCTTTAATCTTTAATTTTACATAATTGTGTAATTTGTCAAAAATTATATATAATTATCTATAAATGTTTTAATTAGTCAATTAAGTGGTCCTTATAGCAAATTGATGTTTAAATTATTATTTTTGTTATGGCCACAATTAATTTGACCAATTCATGGTTTAAGGAAATTGGGGTCATTTTTGTGAAATTAGCCTCTTAATGGCCTTAATTGAAATAACCAAGTTCATTGGCTTAAATTAATTAAGGTCATTAATGCAATTTAATTTTTAAACTTGCTAATTAGGCCAAATATGGCCATAACTGAAATAACTAGCTAGATTAAAACCAATTAGGGCCAAATTTGACCATAATTGAAATAATTAGTTGGATCAGAATCAATTAAGGCCATATTTGCAATCTTAAGCCCATTAACATAATTGGCCAATTTTTAATTATTTTAATAGGATAATTACGTCCTGATTTTGTCTACAATTAAAATATCATCAATTTTAATCTTTGTCTAATATTAGGTACACATATATATGTATACACGAGGTATACATATAGATGTATACACTAGGTACACATATATATGTATACCAAGAGGCAGGTTTTTTTAATTTTTTTAAATCTGGACCGAGTCCAGCCCAAATGGGCGCGACCCGCCCAGTCTCACAATCAGATAAGGGGGATACACCCCTTTGCATTTTCATTTCACGCCAAACGACCCTTAAAGTCCTCTCTCTCTCTCTCTCTCTCTCTCTCTCCTCTTCCGCATAAAACCCTAGCGCCGCCTCATTGTTCTCTCTCCTCTCTCCACCAAAAATAGCAAAAATACAGAGTTTAGCAAAGAAGCACGGCTTTTGCATGTCTATTGTAGTGAAACACTTAATGTTTTACTCGATTTCACGAAAAATATAATCCAAACACGATAATGAATCGTCTCTTTGCTTTATTTTCTGTTATTATTCTGTGATTTATGTGCTTTATTGTTGTACCTTGCTTGAATATCATTGGTTGAACAAGAATGGGTCAGATCGAGTCAAGCAAGACTCAGATCTGGCCATTCGTTATTGATTTAAGTTAATCTGAGCTGTGTAAAGGCTTACAAAGGTTAATTCTAGAGAAAAAAGGTTTTTTCCACATTGTATGTTTACTTATTTTGTTATTGTTTAGTAGTTGGTTTGTGTACTAGACATAATTTGAATTTGGGAAAAAGGCATCTAGTTAACAAAAGGTTGGTGAGAACCCTCATTCTTGAACTTGAACTGTTGCATTAGACTTTAATGTGCCTTGTAGTGTAAGGTGGGATTGAAATAGTAAAGTTGTACTCTGTCTAGTAACATTTGATCCTATGTTATTGGTATGTTTGAAATCCTATCCTGTCTAAAACTATGGGGATGAAATAATTGAATACTGTGTTTGTGTTCTAAAAATGAATAGTGTCAAGCTGAAATTGGTTTGATGTTATTATTTGGGGATATTGTGAGTACTCTTAAAAGCAGTTTGAACCACTTGGCCTAGGGTGGTCTTTTCAAGACATCTCAAAGAGGGGGCAAGGAAGAGTCAAGCCTAGCTTGACTCATAGTACCTACCCTCCAAATGAGAGGAGTCATGACACAGCGTATGGATCATGGGGGGCATTCCTGTCATAAGGGTACATTTGGCTTCCTTGAATCTCACCATTTCACCGAAGGATAGAAATAGAAAGGGGTGGGAAAGTTAGCCTGTTTAAATGTCTAAAGGAAACGTAGGAGGTTAAAAGAGGAAACTGGTTGCTTCAATATGTTGATTCTGATTTCTTTTTCTAAGGAAAATGGATTAGTTTAAGGCTGTTGAGTGTTGATAATAAGTGTCCTGTTAGGAGTTAAAATCCTGAGTTGCTAAGAATTGTGTTAAACTTCATGACATTCCTTTTGCTGAGAGACTTGATGACATACATAGCTGGTCCTTTCTCCTTTTATTTCAAGTGGAAACTTACATGAAATTTTATTGTGAATATGCTCTTCGTGCTTGATTAAGATAAAGGTTCATTTCTGTGTTTTCTACTGAGAATATGAACTGCACAGTCTCAGTTCAGTTAATGTTGTCCTAAGTTTCAGACTTCTTGGTATTGTAACCTTGTCCTGGTGATCCTAAATTATAGGATCTTTTCTCTTTATCTGTATCTCCCTACTGTGTTTCTGTTATTAAATTTAAGCAGCTCTCACTTACTACCATGTGATCTGTTAATATGGGAAATTAGTGAATCATTTAGCAGAGAAGTGTAGGAATTAAATTAGACTTGAATCAGCTTTGGTTTATATATTTGGACACTGTTTTAAGGGACAAGGATTAATTAAGTGAGTAAAATGATCTTGAGGCTAAAAGTTAAACACATAGAGTGTGGATATACACAAAATATGTATAGATTAATGAAAAGGAAGAGGAATATACACATGGTATACACTTGGTATACACATCACATGTGTATATCATAAGTATACTATGTGTATATAAGAAAATAGGCCAGTTATAGGTAGCATGTATATATGAGTAAAAGAGGATGGCTTGTTTTGTTTCGCCTATTTGACTAAGTCTTGAAGCTATTATGTTATTTTTATGTACATCATTGCATTATCGTATCTGCCTTAGTCTCTCTGTCATGTCCTTGAAGTTTACTTTTAATGTTGTTTGCATTTAAACTACTTCCTATGTGGTGATGCTTCTGCATAACTTTGGGGCTCTGATTGTACACTATGGCAACACTGGGTTTTGAGAGTTTGAGGTGGTTTGGGGGATAAGTCTAGCCACTCCCCGATATCCAGCCATGCTTGGGGTTCGTGAAACCCCTTGGAACTTGTCCGATGTCGGGAATAAGGGTGGTGACAACAATTTCCCTTTGGTATAGTATGAGTTGGAGTTTTCAGTAAAGCCAATAGTGTATGATCAAGTCCTTTAGTTGTGCACTTATAATCAAATTGAATATATGTGTAGATATGCGTATAATTGTGCTAGTAATAGGTTCATCAAACATAGACTAATTTAATTCCTTTTCCTTTTCCTTTTTCTCCCTTTTCCTACTGCATGGCCATTCAAGCCAAAGTCCAACCAGCCTGTTGGGCCAAAGGCCCAATAGGAAATTTTCTTTCAAAACTGTTACGTCCAAGAAAAGAAAAGGGAAGCTAATATTATTGAAGGTCCAGTCATGGGTGCAAATGGCATGAAGGCCCAACCATGGGTAAAAATGGTCTCTATTAGGGGGTTTGGTACACCCCTAACATATCCCTCTTTTTTCCTTAAATTTCATTATGCTAGTTCCTTTAATTGATTAATGTGTTGTATTTGTATAATTGTAAAACAAAACCTCACATTGTTATTGGTATCATTTATATTTGGACTAGGCATCTTAGGTGAACGGTACATATGCCGTTTAGTTTGAACTTAGGCCCCCCAGCGTGATTTTTTTCAAAACCCGAATTAATACAAATGTTTTGAATCAATAAAAATGGCTAAAAACAGTAAAGGAATAAAAAGGATTGGTCTTATTTTACCAAAAATATAATTTGTTATCCTTTTTTCTAAGCAAAGAAAACCAGGCTTGATATTTTTAAAACTAGAAAAATGTTTTTCCCCTAGTTGTAAAATTCAGTTTTCAAAAGCCCTTTTTTAGTCCAGGCAGAGTAAATGGGTTTCAAAAATGCGAGTAGGTAATATGCTTTTAAAATACCATAAATGAGTTCTTTCTTTTGGACCAAAATATCATGAAGGAGACAATTTCTAAATTTATGCGCGTGTAGTGTATTTGTATCAAAACACATGTTTTCCGGGATTAATTCAAATGAAAGACTTAGTTTTTGAGGGCCAAGGCACAACCCAAAAATCGTATTTTTTAGGCCCAACTTAACCAATTTTTTCAGAAAAGAGATAAGAGAAAACATGTTTTGGGCTGAGCCCAGTAATTAAAAGAGAAATAAGACTTCGGTCGAAAACCCAACAGATCTTAACCATTTTTTCTGAAAAGAACATAAGTTTGGCCAAAGCCCAATGTCAAAAACGCTGTTTTCTTAGGTTATAAAAAATTTGGTTTTTAAAGACAAAATTCAAAGACCAGAAGTTAGTTGGATATATAAAAAAGTCTGTCATTTTTTTTGCACTAATTGTTTATACTATTCTTTTCAAAAAAATGATGTGCAAAAAAATGACAGACTTTTTTCGGGAAATAAACACCAAATAAACAGTTCATGCAAATACTCACACATTGGAATTCGAAAGTCAACCGTATAGTACGGATCCTTAATACTAGGGTGCCTAACACCTTCCCTAGGGGATCACCAGAAACCTTATCTAGAACTTTGGATTAAGAAGGTTTTTCACGGTGTATGAATAAACCCTTCAAAACTGGTTTTCCTAATTTCCTAAAAATTAGGTGGAGACTCTTTTAAAACAATGTTCGAAAGAGCACCAATGACTTCGAAGAAGCTTTTTCCGAGCGCTACCCCTGCCCGCGAAAATATGAACCGTAACATACACAAATGTACCATACTAAATTAACTTCTCTTCATTTTAACAGTATTACTGGTTCCTTACTTCAATCTCTGAATGCACTCCATGTCACGACCTAAATAGCCGTGAGTGGCACCCACACTAAATCTCCTAGTGGGTGAACCATCCCCTTACCCAATTATCAAACCATTTAAAACAATTATAAATCGATAACCAGAATTAAATCATAAAACTATCTTGTCATGCCATCAATAAATAAAAGTGCGGAAATCTAACTATTACAACCCCAAAGATCCGAAAGTCATCGTACAAGGACTCTAAAACATAACAATCTAAAGAATAGAGAACTATCTATAAACGCAAACAATGTCATGAATGAAAATAGACATCAACAAAGAGAGATCTTCAGGCGGCATGGCATGGATAGGAGCTCACCCTTGGATCTGATCGGGAACTGGCCTCACACTAGAGATGAGGTCTGGAAGATGTCTCTAGAACACAACATGCACTCAAATAAATAGTGCAGCAAGGTAGTATTAGTACAAACACTATGTACCTGTAGATATCATAGGCCGACTAAGATTAGTATCATGCATATTTCATAAAATCAATAAGATAGGCAGATAGGCACAACAACACATAACCAAATAATGTCACCAACAGAAATCAGCCAATACAGGGATAAGATAAATCCAGCTATCAACCAATCACCGAGTGGATATAAGTTCAGTCATCAGCCAACAACAGAAGTAACATGAGTCCAATTGCAATGCAATAGAATACTAAAAGTAACTCGACCGTGTACACACATGCTAAATGGTATTATTTTCCCCAATGAGTCATAACCTACAGAGGGCCCATGGTGTCCATGTACCACTCTCTCCGAAACTGACTTCGGATCACTAGCCCATAACTAGGCCACATCCTCACCCCTTGTCAAATGTGCCTTTATATGTTTATTTATATCTCTATATCTGATCACAACGTAAATCTCAACGAATTTCTAGTCCAACAATCAATATGGAACATGATCAATCAATAATATCAATATTAATGAATACAAGACACCATGCCACAAGTCATAACAAGACTCAGATAAATTCACTGAGCACATCATGAACCTGTAACCATTTCAATCAACAAGAAGAGTATATATTGACTTCTTCCTTTTTAAAACACAACACTTCCATCTCAATGTTTTGGCAATTGAAGAAATGGCAACAAGCCCACATAATCAGAGTTCATACCAACCAAATCATACTTTCTCCTATCAACTTCATTACATATACAATCAACTAACCAAAGTCTAACTCAAGTAAACCGTAACCTACCTCAAAGCCGAACTGGAACAATGCACTTATTCTGCAACAACTTTCCCTTTTCGCAAAGCTTCGGAACGTTCAAAGTCTAGCAATCATAACGCTAAGTGAGTATTGAATTATCTACTCAACAAAATAACAATTGGGGGAAAGAGGACCCGACCATCATGCTATATCAATTCATGGGTTTTCTAATTCATTCAACCCCTTTCAATCAGTTTTAAGGCTAAAGCTTCAATTTTTATTGGAACCCTAAGTCTCAATCAACAATTCCCACCATTAATAATCAGGTTCTCAATCTAGGAAGTGATAATCTATACTCCTAAGTGATTAAACAACAATAAAATCAATACCCATTCATTATTCAAGGGTTTACTACTTCTAGGGTTCTAATCTTTCATTCACCATTAGAGGACCCTTAATTCCTGTAGGAACTTAAGAATGACAATGGAATGAATGAGGATGAAGGTTGAGACTTACCTTGATGAAGAGTGGTGACCTAGCCTTAGAAAAATTGCCTTAGTGTTCTTGGCAACTATTTTTTGGTGTTATGTGGGGAATGGGTGAGGAATATGGAATATAAAATTTTCTGCCTCCCGTCGACCACTACAGCGGTCGACGTTTCGCTACGGCAGTCCTGCTTTGGCGGATCTCATTTAATATCGGAGCCGCTCAGAAGGAGACTGGCTAGCCGCGGTGGCGTAGTCGCTACAAGGGTCCATGTTGACCGGTGAGCTCTGGTTTTTCACCCAAAATCTCAACACCAATCCGAGGCCCTACAGACGCAAACCAAATATGCACAAATACGTAAAAACACGTTACAAACTCACTTGTGGGCTCGGAATTCCCAACGGAGGTCTAAATTACTATGTCACCCCCTAACAAAAATGAAGATGAGTTTCAGATAATGCATAACAACAACCAACACAAGTTTCAGTTTTTAGTCTCCTAACTTTTTGAGTTCTCATTAAACTCATTTCTATTCTCGAGAAGGTACTAGCAAGGGTTAAATGGTCAAAGCCCCCATAACGACCTAGCGGGTCGTTACATTAGATACCAATTAAATAACCGTTCGTCCCCAAACGGGCAAGAAAGGGAAACAAGGGAAAAGATACCCAACTCAGCGAAAAGCTAGGGATACTTATTACGCATATCGGATTCAGTCTCCCAAGTAGCTTCCTCAATGGGACGGTTCTTTCACTGAACTGACAGACTCTATCTCTTTCGACCTCAGTTTACGAACCTCCCTATCTTGAATAGTAATAGGCTCTTCCTCATAAGAGAAATTCTCATCCAACAAGACATAATCCCAACGAATGATAAATGAACCATCACCATAATATCTCTTAGACATAGAGACATGAAACACCGGATGAACACCTGACAAACCTGGAGGCAAAGCAAACTTATAGGTTACATCCCCCACACGACTAAGAATCTCAAATGTACCAATGAATCTAAGACTAAGCTTACCTTTCTTCCCAAAGCTCATCACACCCTTCATGGGTTAGACTTTCATCCAAGCTTGTTCTCCAACTATGTACTCAAGATCTCGAACCTTTCGATCCGCATATTTCTTATGTCTACTCTTAGCCGCCAAGAGCTTTTCCTGAATCACCTTGACTTTATCTAAGGACTCTCTCAAAAGGCCAGTACCCCATGGCCTTACCTCAAACGCATCAAACCACCCAATAAGAGATCTATATCTTCTTCCATAAAGAGCCTCAGACGTAGCGATATCAATGCTCGAGTGGTAACTATTATTATATGCAAACTCTGCCAATGGTAAGAACTAGTCCTAATGACCACCGAAATCAATCACACAAGCTCGAAACATATCCTCTAGGACCTAAATCATCCCCTCAGACGGGCCATCTGTCTGAGGGTGGAAATCTAAACTAAGGTCCAATCTAGTGCCCAATTCAGACAGCAAAGTCCTCCAAAAAATAGATGTAACTATCGTGCCACTATCGGATATGATGGAAATAGAAACACTATACAGATGAACAATCTCACGAATGTAAATCTGGGCCTACTTCTGAGCAATATTGGTGATCTAAACCGATATGAAATGGGCAGACTTGGTCAATCTATCAACAATGACCCAAATCGAATCAAACTTACCCAAGGTCTTTGGAAGACAAACAACAAAGTCCATCGCTATCCTCTCCCACTTCCACTCTGGAATGGGCATCCTCTGAAGCGTACCCCTGGGTCTCTGATGCTCGTATTTAACTTGCTGACAATTTAAGCACTATGAAATAAACTCAACAATATCACGCTTCATCCTAGCCCACCAATAATGTTGCCTCAAATCCCGATACATCTTGGTTGAACCTGGATAAATAGAATATCTAGAACTGTGAGCCTTCTCTAAAATCATCCTAATCAAGTCATCAACACGTGGGACACAGACATGCCCCTTGATCCTTAGAACGCCCTCATCATCAATCATGGTTCCCTTGGCCTCACCAATTAAAACCTTGTCACGAATCTTGCACAAGCTCGTGTCCTCGAACTGCCTTTTTCTTAATCTGCTCCAGAAACGATGATCTTGCTTCAACACTAGCCAACACTCTGCCCGAATCAGACACATCAAGTCTCATGAAACTGTTAGCTAGAGTCTGAACCTCCCTGGCCAACGGATGCTCTGATGCAATCAAACAGGCCAAACTACCCCTACTAACTGATTTCCTGCTCAACGCATCTGCTACAATGCTTGCCTTTCCAGGATGATACAAGATAGTGATATCGTAATCCTTAAGCAACTCCATCCATCTCCACCACCTAGAATTAAGATCCCTCTGAGTAAACACATGCTGAAAACTGCAATGATCAGTAAATACCTCGCAACGGGCACCATAGAGATAGTGCCTCCAAATCTTCAACGAAAAAACCACAGCTGCAAACTCCAAGTCATGAGTAGGATAGTTCTTTTCATGAACCATCAGTTGTCTCGAAGCATAAGCAATCACCTTTTTTTCCTGCATTAAAACAGTACCCAAACCAGAATGAGAAGCACCACAATAAACCACAATGCCCTTGGCCTCCACGGGCAAAGATAAAATAGGAGCTGTAGTTAATAAAGTCTTTAGCTTTTGGAAGCTCTCCTCACAATAATCAGACCACTGAAAAGGTACCTCTTTCTGAGTCAACCGGGTCAAATGCGAAGCAATAGAAGCTAACCCCTTCACGAATCGACGGTAGTAAATGGCTAACCCCACAAAGCTGCAAATCTCTATCACTGATGTAGGCCTAGCCCAATCTCTCACTACCTTAATCTTCTTAGGATCAACCATAATCCCTTCTTTCGAAACCATATGCCCCAAGAAGGACACAGACTCAAACCAAAACTCACACTTAGAGAACTTGGCATACAACTCCTTGTCTCTCGGTAACCCAAGAACAACCCTCAAGTGTGTTTCATGATCTTCTTTACTCTTCGAATAAACCAGAATGTCATCAATAAACACTAACACAAAAGAGTCTAAGTATGGCTTAAAAAATGCTATTCATCAAATCCATAAAAGCAGTTGGGGTATTAGTAAGCCCGAAAGACATAACAAGAAATTCATAATGCCCATATCTAGTCCGAAAAGCTGTCTTAGGAATATTCTCTGCCCGAATGTTCAACTAATGATAACCTGATCTCAAATTGATTTTCGAAAACACCGAAGCCCTCTGAAGCTGATCAAATAAATCATCAATAAGAGGGGTGGGGTATTTATTTCGGATGGTGACTTTATTCAAATGTCAGTAATCAATGCACATCCGCATATCCCATCTTTCTTTTTCACGAAAAGCACAGGAGCACCCCACTGGGAGACACTCGGACGGATAAAATCCTTACTAAGAAGATCCTGAAGCTGCTTTTTCAATTCTCTCAACTCAGTGGGCACCATCCAATATAATGGAGTAGAAATAGAGCGGGTCCCTGGCTCTAAGTCAATGCAAAAAGTCAATATCATGATCCGGTGGCATGCCTGGCAAGTCTGCGGGAAATACCTCTGCAAACTCACGTACCACCGGAACTGACTCAAGAGACTGACCGTCAACACTGGTATCACGAATGTGTGCCAAATAATCCAAGAACCTCCTTTCAACTAGCGTTTTTGCACGAATAAAGGAAATAATGTTCTTCGGGAAGGGACTAAGGCTACCCTTCCACTCAATTCTAGGCACCCCAGGCATACCTAAGGTGACTATCTTGACATGACATTCCAGAAATGCATGATAAGGAACCAACTCATACACAGGATTACATAAAAATCTACGATGTCTAGAATCACTAAATCAAACCAGATGCCATACCCCATAATTGTGACAGTACAACATCGAAAAGCTCTATCTACAACAACAGAGTCTCCAACTGGAGTAGATATATGTATAGGGGCATCAAGCAAATCATAGACCATATCAAGACCCATAGAGAAATAAGTAGACACATAAGAAAATATAGAACCCGGTTCAAACAATACAGAAGCCATCCGGTGACAAACTTAGATGTTACCTGTGATGACGGCATCAGAGCCCTCTGCATCCGACCAGCCAGGAAAAGCTTACAGTGAACTCGTCCATCAGTAGCCTGCGAACAATTGCAATCAACCTGCCCTGTCTGAGCTCCGCCCCTGCCGGGCTGATGTCCACCTCTACCAGACTAAAACCCTCCTCTGTTAGGTCGGGTGCCACCCCTACCAGCTGTGTGACCGCCACGCCCAGTCTGAGCCCAGTTTCCACCATAAGATCCTTCCCCTCTACCTGATCTTTGGAGCTCTAGGATCTTGAAACTGAGTACCCTAGGCACTTTGCCTAAGTTAGGGATAATTTCTCTTGAAATTCCCCATCTCACCACACTTGAAGCATCCGCGGTCTAGCGCCGGACGCTGAACAGAGACTGACGCAGCCGAATAACCACCATAATCTGGAGTTCTGGCCTGCAAACCCTGGCTGACTGGAATAGTGCTGACTGGCCCCTGATGGGCCTCCAACTGAAGCCTGCATAGCTGAATAAACAGGGCATCCCAAATAGACCTGGCAAATCCGGTCCTTAGAGAAAAACCCACTGGAACTACCACCCTTTTGGGCCTTCTTCTTCGCGCACTTATTGTAACTATCCTTCCTAACACCCTCGACGGTCCTAATATGATCCACCACTTCCTGAAAGGAAGCACCTGATGCTATAAGATGAATAGCTGACAACTGAAGAGCAGTGTTTAACCCTTTCACAAATCTCCGAACTCTCTCCTCTTCAGTAGGCATAAATTGAAGGGCATAGCGACACAACAAATGGAACCGAGCCTTATATGCAGCCATATAAAGATTACCCTGCTCAATATTAATGAACTCATCACGCCTCCAGTCTCTCAAGGTACAAGGAACATACTTGTCTAAGAACACTTGGTAATACTGAGTCCATGCCAACTGGGGCGATCCCGCTGGCTTGCTGTCACACCCCGATTTCCGATAGGGTGTGATGGGCACCCGACCCTTACCTAGGGCCGAGCGAACCCGCAGACTCTCATAATACTCATAGCCATACTGGCCCACAAAGCATAACATAAGCACAGGGTGAAAATTCTTTTTTTTTCGGAAAACACACATGCCTTTCATCTTTTCAAATCAAACAGAATCGTAACCATAGCCGAATCTATAACACATACGAGGTTCATAACACAATGCGTACCGATACATAAGCTTACATAGCCGTTTACAAACGAACATTTCATACACACGACACGTCGCAAAGTCTCTAACATAACTCCGAATACCGTACAAAGCATTCGACTCTAAGTAAACACTGAGGAGAAACGGAGTTTCGCCAACCCGACCGAACATCTTCGCTAACATCATCTGCTCATCTCAGGTACACAACGCGGCATGAAACGCGACCCCCGAAGAAAGGGGGTCGGTACGGAATATGTACCGAGTATGCAAGCGAGCAAAATACGTAAAACGAAATAAAGTGTACCAAACGCGAGCATAATAGTCCAAATACCAACGCTCTTCCATCCGACCTCCAAGTCATACATACACAAATCATACACACATACCGCGGCCGGAACCCCGCCGGTAATATCACGTACATGCATACACACATATACCGCGGCCGGGGAACCCCGGCTAATATCATAAATATATAAGTATACCGCGGCCAGGAACCCGGCGGTTAATATACAATTATACAAGTATACCGCGGCCGGGAACCCGGCGGTTAATATCACAAATATATAAATATACACACACATACACATACATACATACCGCGGTCAAGAATCCAACGGTCACGCATCCGCCCCGCGGTCAAGTATCCGGACGATATCACACGTACACATGCCGCGGCCAAGTATCCAATGGCCGGTCATGTTCGCGGTCAAGTATCATTGACGGACAATATCACACATACCGGCCCGGGACTCGGCGAAAGAGGTAATAACAATACACACGAGCGAGAATCGTAAGCGACCATACGTATATAATTTCTTTTATTACAAACTCAACGAACAACTAAGGCACACCATCCCTTTAAAACCAAGACAATAGTTAAATCAGGTTCTTTTCCGAACATTATTCGAAAACATATCAAACTGGACTTCAGAGATCATAATCACGTATCAAGGTCACATGCATATGAGTAAATAAATAATTAAGTTGCCTTCCAAATTCGATGGCCAAATATATTTACTAACATCAGCATAGTTTAAACAAGTTTCAGGTTTTATCTAATTAGTATACAATAGTTACAATCTTCTAAATCATTCTTATGAGTCAAAATGCATTATCAAACTCAATGAGGTA